>NC_044310.1:151472261-151772261 GCF_007474595.2 Lynx canadensis | reverse complement strand
ATCACACTCCAAATTATCACATGTTCCCAGAGAAAAGAGAGCTGAAAATTCTGAGGTCCCCCTTGAATGTTTTCTCTACAAGTTTAATTAATCTCTGATGCCTTTAAAACTGTGATTTTTAAAACTTGTCCTGGTTTTCCTAAATGTTTACATTGGGAATGTCAGCTTCCTGCAAATTACTTTATCTTACTTGGAAGTGAAATTTTTATAGATAGTTCATTTTGACTTGAATGTAAGAAGAGCAATTATTCTCCAGTTTTCCAAAAGTTTTACAAGTCTTGATTGCCTAAAATACATAGCCTGATGCACTGTAGAATAAGTTTGTGACCACTATGCTAAAAGAAACTATATTTTTTTCATCTCCTCTGCTGCCCCCTAGTTTTTAAAGGTACAGTTCAAGCCAAACTCCTCTGGGACACTGCCTGCTTGGCAAGAGATGTTTACTTTCAATAAATTCCTTGACACTACTGATCTCTGCCATTTTACTCAACAATAAATATATGCATACATTTCATATGTTCCAAAATGAAAGAACATGCCCATTGTCTGATATAGTTTAGATATGAGTAGAGGAGCTGGAAAGAATGGATTTTGACTCTTGCCAGTTTTGTCTCACCCTTATAATTGAAAGTTGTTTTAAGACTTTAATAGCTATAAATTGCATGGAATACAAGCTAATAATTTTTGAAAGACACAGCTTTTGGACTACTTTGGAAAATGTAGCTTATAGTTCTCCTCAGTGCTTTCCTATTTCTACAAATGAAGACATAATGAAAAAAAAAAAAAGAAAAAAAAACATACACAAAAGTCAGTTTCCCAGATAGCAACATCAAATTCATCCCATTGAATCTGAGTGTTAAGTTGTTCACTTGAATATTCTGCTTCTGGCTACACTTAAAATCCCTCAGGCTTCAGAGAGGAGTGAAAAAGGCCCACTATACTACTAATGAATTTTATCTTCCTAGTTTAGGTAACAACATCCCTGTGGGTACTAAAGGTAATCAGCTAATGCCCTGAAGCACACAATTTAAATATACAATTACTAATGTTAATAAAATGAGGGCTTTTATTTTGAAAAATAGCTTATAGCAGTATTGATAATACTCCAGCGGTGGTATTTGAAAAATCCAGCCACAATACCTTGATATTAAATTCTGTGTATTCAGTAGTGTACATTTATCAATAAACCACCGTATGATTTATTCATATCACTCACCCTGTGTCCTCCAGCATTGATCTTAAGGCTGTTTTTTAGCTCTGTAATGAAAACTCCAGAGCTTAAAATCCTGATCAACTGTCATCACCACACCAAATCAGAAATACAGCCACGGGGGTTAAGGTAGGAGAAACTCTTTTTAGCTTGCATCATAAAATCCAGCCCAGAGCTATTAAGAAAAGAGGGGAAACAACTCACTGAGTCAGAACACTTGTTGTCATCCTTCCCTCCTCAGTATAGATTGGGCTTATCCTTCTGAAGCATGTGCTCCAAATATGAGCAAAAAAAATGCCATTGATCTAATGAGTAAGAGAGGGTGTTAAACCAGAATATGACCTATGGAAATGCATTTATGAAGAAAGAAGAAAAAGTTAAAGAAAACGCTTTTCAAAATGACATTGATTTGAAAATGAAAGCAACCTTGGGACAATAGAAATGGACTGGGTACTAGACTGCTCCATTCTCCATTATGAAAAGCTTAGGAAAGAGTGAGCTCTGGATTGGATAAGTAACATGACCATTTCTAACACCACACACTCTGAGGCAGAATCATCATATTTTCATAAACAAAAATGTAAAAGGAATTACAAGGAGACCTCTGAAGTATTTCTGATCAAATTCTTCTTGGAGGCCATTTTATAAACAAAAGTCGGCATTTTGTGAGGCCTCTAGCTGTATCGTAGAGTAGGCATATTGGTGAGGTCTCGTACTTTTGAAAGATAACGAAACACCCGGTTTCTGTATTTCTGTATTCAAACAAAAGATATGATATGATATGATTCAAACAAAATCATATGTATTTAAGAACTAAGGATTATCAATAAATTTTGTTTTCTTGTTTATATTACCTTACATTTCTGTATTTATAATATAGACAGTTTTATGATTATATAAACATCTAAAGTAGCAAATATGAAAACAAGTAGGATTCCACAGGCTAAGGAACAAAATTATTGAGATTGATCCCAGAAAAATCAGACTGTAGGTATAAAAATTATTTACAAAATTGACAAGACACCTTCTAACAATGAAACGTAATCTCTGAGTTCAATTAATTTCTAAAATGCAATAATATTTTCATCAGGCTTAGGAAACACCATTTAGTACTGTTGAACTATTTCATCTATTACTGTTATGTTTAGAATTACAGTCCAAGTAACCGTATAAGTCAAGGTTAAACCAGAGATGCAGAGTCAGTAGGAGATATAAAGTAAGAAATTTTCTACCGGCTTATGTCATTTTGGAGGCAGGCCATCAGGAGCAACAGGCTGGAACTCTCAGGGATGGGTTGAAGCTGCTGTCAACAGAATTTCTTCTTATGGAAGCTTTGGCTCTGCTTTTCACCACTTTCAACTAATTGAATCAGGCCCATCCAGACTATCTAAAATAATCCCCATTTCTTAAAATCAACTGATCATGGATTTTAATCCCATCAACAAAAAATTTCACAGCAACACCTAGAATAGTTGAAAGAGTAACTGGGAACTAGCCAACTGACACATCAAAAAGGCCACTACAGTAATATGCAGAAGTTGCAAATTTAAGTGTTGATTTCCCCAAAATCTCAAAGAGCATTGAAGGTTACTTATTTGAAATTCAATCCTTGCTCTTCAAAAAAAAAAAAAGTTATAAAAATATAGTATATGTTATATCTCTGATCTTTCCTTCTTATCTGGTTATTATGGGAATCAGATTAAGTTAAGGAAAGCTCAAATCTTTCTTACTATAAATTTGTCTCACTTTTAAAATAAATATAATGGTGTAAAAGAGGTATTTCTGTATAAAGAATTTTCTTAGCTCAATGTCATAGACTATGCCTTACCATTTTCCCTCTCTAAAAAAAATAGGATAATTTTGTAGACACACTAAACATACTTGTCTATGGTGAATAACATTAATATTGATATATTGATGAATTCATACATTAATAGAGAATGAGAGAATTTGTTTTTATAATCCTTTATCAGTATTAGAAATCTTGATCCATAGGAAGATAGAGAAGATTTCAATTATAGACAAAGACATATCATGGACTGCCTACAATATTTTAGAATGAGTCATACAACTTTCATTCTTTTCTTTTGACCTTGATAGTAGCATTGTTTAAAAGTATAAATATTTGTTGTAACTAACAGCATAACAAGGAAGGCAACTAAAATTTATAATGAAAGATATTTTTTTGCTTTTAAATTTACTTAGGTAAAATTGACCTTATTTTCTTCTAAAATTTTAGGCACTTTAACATATATAAATCCATGTAATCACCACTACAATTAGGATGCATAATAGTTTTATCATCCTAAAAAACTCTTGAACTGAACTGCCCATTTGTAATGAAACCTTCTCCAAGACTACTCAGGCAACCATGGATTTCGTTCCTTACCCCTAGAGCTGTCGGTGTTTTTTTTTTCCCAGAATTTTATGTTAATGAATATTTTGAGACTGTTTTCTTTCATTTAGCATAATGTTTTGACACATATCCATGTTATTGTATGTATCAATACTCTTCCTTTTTATTACTAAGAGTATTTAATTACATGGATGTACCACAGTTTTTATCCATTCACGCAAGTACTTAGAGGTTTTGGCAATTATAAAAAGATGCTAGAAACATTTGTGTGCATATACTTGGGTGAACATAAATTTAAATTTCTAAATCATGAATAACTAGAAGAGAGATTGCTGGATCTTATGTTTAAGGTATGTTTAACTTCATAGGATCCTACCAAACTATTTTTCCAGAGTGACTATATTATTTTTTGTTTTGACTGACAGTGCATGTGAGTTTCTGTTGCTCCACATCGTTGTGAATGTTTCGTATTTTTAGGTTTTCTTTTTGTTGTTATTGTTTGCTTGTTTTGGCCATTATAGCTTTGAAGTGATATCCGTGTGTAGTTTTGGTTTGCATTTCTTGAATGGCTAATGATGCTGAGAGTATTCGTATATGCTTATTTGTCAGCTGTATGTCTTCTCCAAATTTATGATTTTCCCTCCAAAATGTTTTTGCTATTCTATAATTTTTCACATTTTACATAAATTTTAGAATCTGCTTGTCTTTATCTATAAGAAATACCATCAAGATTTTTATAGAAATGTAGATCAGTTTGAGGAGAATTAACTCCTTAACTATATTGTGCTCTCGAACTATAATGTTATTTATGTCTTTTTTGAATTCTTTCATTAGCATTTTGTAATTTTCAGAATATAGATCCTGTTTTTAAAGATATCTAAATACTTTTAGAGTCTTCACAAATGCTATTTTTTTCTAAAATTTCTACTTGTTCATTGCTAGAAAAAAAGAAATCTAGAATTTTATGTGCTAACCTTGTATCTTATGACTTACTAAGCTCACTTAGTTCTAGGAGTGGTGTGTGTGTGTGTGTGTGTGTGTGTGTGTGTGTCTGTGTACACATGTATGTGTATGTGAAAATCCCTTTGGATATTTTATGTACATAATCATTATCTGCAAATAGAGATGATTTCATTCTTTCTTTCTAATGAATGACTTTTGTTTATTTTTTCCTGCCTTTTTGCAATGTCTAGAACATCCAGTCCAATGTTGGCTAGGGGTGGTTAGAGCATACATCCTTGTCTTGTTCCTAATCTTAAGGGAAAAACATTTAGTCTTTCACCATTAAGCCTGGTGTTACCTGTGGGTTTGTGTGTGTGTGTGTATGTGTGTAGATTATTTTTACCAGTTGAAAGACATTCTTTGCTATTTCTAGATGCCTGAGTGAATAGAGTTGGAGTTTTGTCAAATTTTTTATCAATTGATAACATCTTCTGAGTTTTTTTCTCTAATCTTTAATCAATGCATGAACATCAGACTAGCCTTACGTACATTTCCAGAATAACTCCACTTGATGTGGTATATTATTCTTCCTCTCTACAACCTCGGTGAGTTTTCCTCACGGGATCCCCACTTCCCTGCTTTCTGGCTAGAAAACCAGGGCTTTATTTTTCCCATTCTGTTGCATACTTCTGATATTTGTGACTGCCTTTGAGATCAAGTGGTGAGAGGACGGAGAGAGAAAAGAAAGACAAGCAGTGAAGATTCTCTCCACAATGTTAGCACCATGGTTCTTCCGGACAGAGAGAGGGTTCATGTGTCTTAGAGTTTCGAGATTCTCTCCACGATGTTAGCACCATGGTTCTTCCGGACAGAGAGAGGGTTCATGTGTCCTAGAGTTTTTGTTGCCCGTTCAACTATTGATTCTATTGCTGCCACCAGTACCATGGGAATGCCTGGGGCTGGAGCAGGGGAGAATGGATGAAATAAAAATATAAGGGGTTTTCTTCACTCTCTCTTACCCACAGTGCCTTCCTTTCCTACTATTCAAAGAAGAAACAAAGGCTTCCTTGGCATTCTTTCTGTGTGCAAATAGTGAGCAGTTAAAGAGTTCAAGTTTCCTTTGAGTTCAGCATGGAAGACACCAGAACGTAAACTGGGAAGCTTCCACCCAGCGGTACCTTGAGTTCTGGTTTCCTTCTCCAACCAACTGCTCCCATTATTTTTCAGAGTCCTCAGAGGACCTCTGTGTGCATTGTATTCAGAGATTTTAGTTGCATTTAGGAGGAGACACAGAGTGGAATGTTCTTTCTTACTCCATGTTACCCAGAACCAGAACTGACAGGTTTGTTAGGTAAACAGTAAATGAAATACCCTTCATTCCCCGGTTAGAATATATTTGCTGTTAAGACTTTAACTTAAATACGTTTTGATTTTCAAAATTAAGGTGGCCATCACTCTGTAGAGTTGAACTGTAGAGTTGAACAGATTTTTAACTTGCAAACTTCAGTGCTCAGAAATTACAGTGGGGAGGGGCGCCTGGGTGGCGCAGTCGGTTAAGCGTCCGACTTCAGCCAGGTCACGATCTCGCGGTCCGTGAGTTCGAGCCCCGCGTCGGGCTCTGGGCTGATGGCTCAGAGCCTGGAGCCTGTTTCCGATTCTGTGTCTCCCTCTCTCTCTGCCCCTCCCCCGTTCATGCTCTGTCTCTCTCTGTCCCGAAAATAAATAAACGTTGAAAAAAAAAAAAAGAAATTACAGTGGGGAAAAAATGCATACCATAGATTTTTAAGTAAAGACTGAAATAAAGCCATAGGTTAGACTACATATGTAACAAAAAATCTGTCTACTTTGTAGTGTAGGAGTTTGAAAATAATTGAATTTCTCTGAATTCTCATCAGCTTTATGAGTCTGTCATCAGATGCAGCTCATTATGTGGCCTTGCATTACTTTTATCCACTTTTTCTCAGCATAACTTATTCTTAGCAGGGTTGGAGCTTTTGCATTGTCGTCATCCAAGTGCTCTGTGTGGGGTAGCAGGGTGATGGTGAAAAGAAGCAGTATGTTTGGAGTGTGAGCAAACACATAGACTTGAGTTTTACCTACAAAAGGACTTGTGTCTCATCTGGCACCTTTAGCTAAAAATATTAGATGCTTGTTTTGACTATTCCCTCTGTTGCTGAACATTGAGTAAAGAAAAAAGAAAAGTTAGGTATCTGCAAACTGGAGGATTTCTAGGTTCATGGGGACTACGAGTACCTGAAGAAATATTTGGTATTCCTCTGCCTAAAATGTCCAGGATCTATGAAATACCCATGAGCAAGACTTCCTGGATTAGGCAGCACACTGCTGGGCAAAGAGAATGGGACAGAAAATCCAGAACTTCTAGGTTTTAGACCTGGTTTTATCCTAGAGCAATATCTTACCTTTCTATCATTGGTAGAATTTTATAACACTTTAACTCTTCATTGTCTCATTTGAGCTGCCCAACCTGCTGTCCACTAGGGAGTACTCCTGTTATTTTCCCGTTTGTAGGCATGGGAAACAAAGACTCAAAGAAGTTAAGATCTTCTACTCTCTGTCAATATGAGATTCTTCCCACATAAATGTCATTAGTCAGCTGGGTTACTAGGAGATTCAGTTTCTTGATCTATAACATTAAAGATTTTTATTCAGTTTTTTTCAGGCATCTTTTCAAGTTTGATCTAGTCATATTTGCATATTTTATTTTTATTTTTTATTATTTTTTTATTTTTTTCAACGTTTTTTATTTATTTTTGGGACAGAGAGAGACAGAGCATGAACGGGGGAGGGGCAGAGAGAGAGGGAGACACAGAATCAGAAACAGGCTCCAGGCTCTGAGCCATCAGCCCAGAGCCTGACGCGGGGCTTGAACTCACAGACCGCGAGATCGTGACCTGGCTGAAGTCGGACGCTTAACCGACTGCGCCACCCAGGCGCCCCACATATTTGCATATTTTAGATACCTATCAACCATAATCAGTTACTATATAAATGATCTCTTAGGAAATTTTTCACAGTTCTTCAGTCTACAAAATAGTCTCTTATTCTGTCACTAAAATGAACAAGTATTTCTTTTGATCACACTCCAGTGCATAAGCACTGGCTCTGGATAATAGCAACAGATATCTTAGCATAGTTGAATAGCAGCTGATTTCTCATTGTGTTTATAGAATTATTTAATTTGGGAATTGTGATCTATTTTAAAGGCTGTTAAATTTTGTGGATTCCAACCACTCACCCAAATTCTTTCAATCTAATTTGTCTCATTAATATAAACATTCAATAGAGAAGCAAAGGATATAAATAGAGAATTCACTGAAAAGGAAATATAATTAGACAAGTTAAATAGATAGATATATAAATACTCAGCCCCATTAATAGCCAAGTAGATGGAAATTTAAATAATGAGACACCATATTACACATATCAGACTGGAAAAAATTATAAAAGATTAATAACATACAGTGATGATAAGGATATAGGGAAATGGAAAACCTCATATTCTAGATTACATCAGTTAATATTTGTTAAACACTTTATAGAGTGGCATGTGGCAAGCACTTAACATTTCTGCTTAAAAATCAATGAATAAATAATTAAACTATTAATGCAAGTATGAAGTGATTCAAATCTTTTAGAAAGGAAGTTATCTGGAAATACCAATCAGCATTAAAAATGCACTTAAAC
This sequence comes from Lynx canadensis, assembly GCF_007474595.2. Lineage (NCBI taxonomy): Eukaryota > Metazoa > Chordata > Mammalia > Carnivora > Felidae > Lynx > Lynx canadensis. The sequence goes on along the minus strand of NC_044310.1, from coordinate 151,764,048 downwards.
TTTGAGCACTGCTACTTTTGAAATAAGAGTACCAGTATTTAAGAACATATGTAGCAGGATGTTTCTTTGTGCACAAATACTGAAACCAAACTGAATGTTCATCAGCAGAGGAACAGCTGCATAATATTATCATAGTCCAAGGAAATAGGTAAAGTATGATAATCTGAGGAGAGTTTATACACAAAGGGAATATACATGTGTATATATATGTACATATATATGTGTATATATGTATATATACACATATATGTGTATATATATATATGAAAACATGTGAATATATTAGCTTTTTATTTTAATGTTTCTACAGAACATTTGAAATATGTTAGGATGACAAGATATAAAGATTGTGATAGTGCTTAGTGCACTTTGCATGTTCATGCCAGGTGATTGGTAATACAGATTCTGAGATGGTTGATATGGAAAGATATTTTGTGCATAATTTGCATAAACTAAATTTTGCTTTGTGATATGAGTAGACAAAACAGTGCACAGATACATGAACCTTCAGAAAGAGAAGATGGCAATTCTATTTTTTACATATCCATCCATATGCATACTAGGATCTCATATACTTTTGAGCCAGAGAAACCTAACAATCATTTGTAGGCAACTCCAATGTGATGGAACTCAATGAGGCCCTTAGCTCTGCAGAAACTTAGCTCAAAGTTAAAAAGGTACCCTAATGTCTGGAACATTTGTTAGATAATAACACATCTCATATCTTCTGTTCAACTGGGGCGTCCCTAAATATTTGGGAATTTTTCTTCTTTACCGAAGGATTTTTGTATAAACATCCCCTTCCCCATTTTTAATAGGTTCCTGTGTTTATAACATGTTTTCCCGTTTTTAAAGTTTTTTCAAATGTCATTGACTTTCAAATATTACCTTTTCACAAAGCAATTTACAGACCTTGTTGTTTTAAAAACACATGCCAGACTTGAACTTGCTACAGATAGCACACCACACTTGCACAGCTGTTTCATCAACCTTACCTGGGATCATTTTCAAAATTCCAGGGCAAGACAGGAGTCCCACAGCCAAATGCCTGGAACACAGCCAGTCTCACAGCACTGAGTCAATATGACACACAAACAGTGAGTCAAAGCTATATTTGTTTCTTTGGGTCTACAAGACATCAAACAAATCGTGTTCTCTCTTTTCTCTCTCTCCCTTTATCTGTGTTTCTCTGTCTCTGTTTCCTTCTCTCTCTCTCTCTCTCAGTCTCTTTCAGTCTTTCTCTCTCTTTGAAAGAAATATGGATGCTCTGACATTATGGGCACAGAGTCTATTGGAAGGCTCTGTGGGAAGGAATATAAGTCACACTTGAGTCTTTTTCAGGTATGGCTGTACATGTGGAGGGCATTGGCTGTCATTAATACTGGCTTCAGTTGGGAAAGGTAGGAATTATGTAGCTGCTTTTTAAAATAAAACAAATTTTTGTGTGGCAAAGAATTTGCTAGGAAGATATAAAAATATGACCCTTACTTTTTAATCCATAAGAGCGGCACCTTATGCTTAGGATGTTTTGTTAATATTTAAGCAATGACCTGTGTACATTAGCCCAAGGAGCATTTTCATTGAGTATAAATTATGATCATCTAAAGTAAATAATCTACCAGAGGGAAATTATACCCTTGACATTGCAGAATTATAACCAGAACTAAGTAGCTCAATATTAGTGAAATCTGAACATTGTTTTTAATCATAAATTCCATATAGCAAACTAAACAGCAGTAATATTGAACAAGCTAATCTAATAATTTCTTATTCTGTTTTCATAATCTATTTTTGTAACCTTGGGTTCTTGAAGATGGTGGTATAGGTAGGGGTTCATAAAAGTGCCTGAAAGATTTCAAGACAAAAAAAAAAACCAAACAGGTGATTATTACTGAAAAACTTGCATAAAGCAGGTAAAGTTTGAGAATCTCAAGGTCTTCCCAGTTGTCATTATTTTAGCACATAGGAGGCTTCTGTGCCAGTAGGAAATAAAGCAGGAAATAAAGCATAAAAACAGAGCAAAACTGAGCAATAAAAAGTCCAGTGAATAGATAACCAGTGAGGTAAATCAATGTCTATTTTGTGATGTTGGGGAAGGCAGAACAGATTGGTAACAAATGATATGACAGACTTGTGAAATATAGCTCAAAATAATTACAGGCTAATACTATAAGTGGGATGCTGGCCAAGGGATCTTTGCCTGAGCAGGAATCTTTCAGCTGGTTTCTAAGTACCTAGCGGATCTCAGTCCATTTTCCTCTTTGTTCCTACAGTGTCACTAGTAAAGAGACTGTACCAAGCAACAGTTTTAACAGTGTCATGTCACAGTATGTTTGCAGATTGGAGCCTACAGAAAATACTCTGTGAACTAATGATAAATCAGTACTGGTAGTCCATGACTTAATAATGGCCTCTGGATAATAATGGCCTCAGTCATTGTCCCTATTGCCTCTCAGCACCACTGGTTTTCTTTCACTGTCATTTGCCCTCTCCCCACTCCTTCATGCTGTGGTAGCTGTAAAGGAAAAGCTAAGCGTTTGCTACCCATTAGGGGACTTGTGGATTAAGAAATAAATATATTAGAGAAAGTAGAGTTTTGTACTTCTAGACTGGGCTGATACGCCTATTCAGTAACCTACTGCCAAAACTAACTTCTTCATGAGCTAGCTGAACTTTTCACTTAGCTTCATATTGGGTCAAAGTTCAAGGGCCTCTCGCTAGTTTCAAAAATTAGCAGAACTGCCTAATACCTGTTGAGTGGCTGCCAAGAAGCATTTGATAGACATTTTATTCTCGTAATCATCCTGTGAGCTATGATACTATTATTCAGATTTTAGATATGAAGGAACAAGGGCCTAGAAAAAGGTTCAGTAATTCACCAAAACCAGAGTGATGGAACCAAAATTCAAAAACAGGTATCAAGCCCCAGAGAGTATCTCTTCTGCTTCTTCTGCCATTTCACACTGCCTTCTGCATTGTTATCAGCACTTCATATTTTAATGTGATTAACTAAATCTAGCCTCATGCATTCATCCAGGATCCAGTAAGCATGTGTTGAACACCGTGTGGGGTACCATGTTACTGCCTGAAGCCTCATGAGATGAGGGGCACTGGGAAATTGAGTTTGATGTGGAGGTAGGTCAGGTGGCTGTGTGTTGACTATTCAGCAGAAGTATGGATGCGTACTGCCTAGGGTGGGCCCCTAGGGATTTTGTACAATAAGAACTTGAAAAGAACTAGATAACAGAAAATGAGTAGGTACCATTGACTAGTTTTACATTTTTTAAAAATATCTCCAGGTTTGATAGCTTTTAAATGTGTTATTATGACTGTATTTCCCAAAATTCTCTGTGTGTGTTTCCTGTTAGGGTGGGTAACAAAAATTATTTTCATGAGAGATTTGGAAGGCAAGAGTAAAGCAGCAACTCATTTTTTCTTCCTGCTCAGCTCAAGGCAGGTGCTTGTACAGCTCATGGATGTTGTCACTTACCCACTGGTTCACCTTAGGATCCAGTGGTAGCCAGGCCTACAACTGTCTCATCATCCTTTGATCCTCCCTCAGTTTCTGACTTCTGGGCGAGGGATGTGTTTGCTCCACGAGAAGGGATATCAGCTTCTCCCACAGGACACTTTATAAAGGTCAGAGGCAGTCCCACTCTGTCTTCGTAAAGGTGCAGCCAGCTGGTGCTCATAAATGCCAGCTTATCCTTGTGCTTCTTCACACCCATCTTCCCTTCCTATTTGTCTGTGGCCTATGCATTTCAAGCTTCAGCATCAGAAACAAAGGAAGTAGTCTTACTACCAGTTTCCACATTGTGTGGGGTCAAATGCCTATATTAAAACCTCTGATTGAACTTGAACTAATACACTAGGAAAGGACAGGTCTAAATGTTCTCCCTTCACACTTCTAGATTACATGACCTAACTGTATCTAATACTCTTTGAGCCTGAAATGTTGATGTGCCTCAGGGATCGCACACCTCTTTTCCTGGTTCATGCTATATAGGCTAAATTCTATATGTTGAAACAAAATTCATATATTGAAACCTAATCCCTAATGTGATAGTACTTAGAGATGGGCTCTTTGGGAGGTGATTAGGTCATTATGTATTACATGTTATGTATTATGGGTGTACCATTATTTATTTAAATTATACAAGTAATAGACACACATAATCAGGAATGTGTGCAGAAAGCTATGAAGTATAAAATAAATCAGCCTTTCCCCATAGCCTCGTTTCCATTCTGCTATTGCAATCACTGCTAAAAATTCATTATATTAGTCACACTGAGTTCAATATTACAAATTTAAATTCTGTGCTTTCCCTCTATTTTTTTGATTTGTCAACATTAAACAGTAACTAATCACTTCCTTAAATGAAGGATGAAAAATCACTGAATCTAGAACATATATTCCATTCCCTTGCACAAAGTAGATGTTTATTACTGATTTATTTTTAGCTTTCATGTTCTAATTTTAACTTTAAACTGTATTTTTAAGATTTTATTTTTCTACCAACTTTTAATAATATCTACTTATTCCCTTCTATGAAAGATGAGGAAATTAATTCACCCACTGACCTTTTCCTAGATCTTATATTTCACCATTCCATGCCTTAATTTATGTTAGCTGTAACATGATTATTACAACATCAGGATTGATAATATTGACTAGTATGTTCAGTCCCATCACTGTGGTTAAGTATGCTCTCCTTTACTTCCAGGTTTTTGTCCCAATAAATAACATTTATTATACCCACACTTAAACACACCTATTTACTGTACAACCAGATAAAATATTTGAACCAGAAAAAGGAGCAATAACATCCTATGTAACTGAAACTTCTAAAAGGCAAGGGCTAATGGTTTCTCTTTTATTTCCTTTTCAGTGTCCTTCATTTCTGGGTTGCTTTTAAATGTCTTTTTCTTGTATTTTATGTAATACATCCTTGAATCACCAGGGACACATTTGCAACTGAACAGAGTTGGATGTTCTACTTGTTGTAGCAGGGGAGACACACACAGATGGGAACTGTAAGTCATCTCATTAAGAGAGTGTTAGAATTCACTGACTATAGGATTTGGGTTTGTGTTAGATGATTTGGGAGATAGTTTAAGTAATTAGGGGTTGCTTTAGATTGCATACTTTCAGGAAATGAAAGTAACTCTATAATTGAGTATCTTGGTAAATTAAGGAGAAGATTTAATGGAGGTTAAAACCGTAATTGATAAAGAAGGAACAATCACTCTTATGAGGCAGGAAAGGAGGATGTTGGTCATTGTTGTGGTTTGGACATTGTTCATCTTTGTTTGTATTCAGACATTATGTAGTGGTCGTAATTTGCCTTGTTTTGTCATTGTCACAGAGTGGCCTTGTCTGGTGTTGATGATCTGTGAAATTGTTTATGTTCAACAGGAGAAACCAAGACTTAGCAGTGACTGCCAGGCCAGCTCAGCAACATCAAAACTTACCTGACAATGCCACCTGGATGTCAGGGGTTGCTAGCTAGCTGCCTTTCTATCTATCTATCTATCATCTATCTATCTATCTATCTATCTATCTATCTATCTACCTATCTATGATCATCATCATCATCTATCTAGCATCTATCATCTATCTACCTTTGAATCATCTATCTATCTATATATCTATCATCTATCTATCATCTATCATCTATCTATCTATCATTCATCAAGGGTTGCTAGCTGTCTATCTATCCATCCATCCATCCATCCATCCTATCTGTAGATTATGTGTGTGTGTGTGTGTGTGTGTGTGTATGTAGTTTGTACATATATATAGTTTATATATATATATAATTTTATATATACATATATTTATAGTCTTATACATATACATAAATGTGTGTATACCTGTTTGTGTATGTGTATATATACACATGTGTACACACACACACACACACACACACATAAAGATACAGGGGCGCCTGGGTGGTTAAGCGTCCGACTTCAGCCAGGTCACGATCTCGCGGTCCGTGAGTTCGAGCCCCGCGTCAGGCTCTGGGCTGATGGCTCAGAGCCTGGAGCCTGTTTCCGATTCTGTGTCTCCCTCTCTCTCTGCCCCTCCCCCGTTCATGCTCTGTCTCTCTCTGTCCCAAAAATAAATAAAAAACGTTGAAAAAAAAAAAAAAGATATCAGTGATTCCTAATTGTGGGATATTATGCTCCCCACTTTCCCACTTACTAGGGATGCTGCTGAGTATTCTGTAATGCACATGATATATCTTCAAAGCATAGAATTATCAGGCCCAAAATGTCAATAGAACTGAGGAAGTGAGGTTGAGAAATTCTGGTATATAGATATATGTATGTGTATATGTAAAATAACATATATACGTATATATTTTACATGTATATGCATGTACAGGTATAATAGATGAGAAATTTTGAGTCCCTACCTGTATTCTAATTTTTCCAAATTTATTTTCTTCTTGCACTTGATTAATAACGCGACTAGATATAAAACTGTAGGCTCAGGATTTGAAAATATTACTCCACTCTCTCCTATTGTTCAGTATTGCTGATGAAAAGTCTGGGGTAAATACGGTTTTTAATTTTTTGATGTTTTTTATTCTCCCTCTTTCTTGACTCTTTTAAGATTTATCTGTCTAGGTATGGGCTCTTTTGTAATGTTTCCATTAATTCTCTGAGTCCTTTTAATATAAATATCTATTCTTCAGTTCAGAAAATTTTCTCTTAGTTGTTAAATATTTTCTCTTCTTCACTAACCCTGTTTTCTATACTTTTTGAGTCTTTCCTCCACATATTATAAATCTTGCACTCTGTCATTTTATCATATAGCCTAGAAAAAATCTTTATTTTTTAATGTGTTAAAATTAATTATTTTTTTATTTTTTTTAATTTAAATCCAAGTTAGTTAACATATAGTGTAATAATGATTTCAGGAATAGAATTTAGTGATTCATCACTTATATACAACACCCAGTGCTCATCCTAGCAGTGTCCTCTTTAATGCTTCTCACCCATTTAGCCCATTCCCCCACCCAACACTCTATCAGCAACTCTCAGTTTGTTCTCTGTATTTAAGAGTCTCTTATCATTTGTCTCCCTCTGTTTTTATATTATTTTGCTCCCCTTCCCTTATGTTCATCTGTTTTGTTTCCTAAAGTCCACATATGAGTGAAATCATATCATGTTTGTCTTTCTCTGACTTAATTTGCTTAGCATAATACACTCTAGTTCCATATATATATATATATATATATATATACACACACATATATATATATATATATATTATATATATATACACATACCACATTTTCTTTATCCATTCATCCATCAATGGACATTTGGGCTCTTTCCACACTTTGGCCATTGTTGATAGTGCTGCTATAAACATTGGGGTACATGTGCCCCTTCAAGACAACACACCTGTATTCCTTGGATAAATACCTAGTAGTGCAATTGCTGGGTTATAGGGTAGTTCTATTTTTAATTTTTTGAGGAACCTCCACACTGTTTTCGAGAGTGGCTGCACCAGTTTGCATTCCTACCAGCAGTGCAAAATGGTTCCTCTTTCTCTGCATTCTTGCCAACATCTTTTGTTGCCTGAGTTGTTAATGGTAATCATTCTGACTGGTGTGAAGTGGTATCTCACTGTGGTTTTGATCTGTATTTCCCTGATGAGCGATGTTGAGCATTTTTCATGTGTCTCTTAGCCATCTGGGTGTCTTCTTTAGAAAGTGTCTATTCATGTCTTTTGCCCATTTCTTCACTGGATTATCTGGTTTTTATTGGGGGCGGCATTGAGTTTGATAACTTCTTTATAGATTTTAGGTACTAACCCTTTATCTGATATGTCATTTGCAAATATCTTCTCCTGTTCCATCAGTTGCCTTTAGTTTTGCTGATTGTTTCCTTCACGGTGCAGAAGCTTTTTATCTTGGTGAGGTCCTAATGGTTCATTTTTGTTTCTGTTTCCCTTGCCTCTGGAGACATGTTGAGTAAGAAGTTGCCATGGCCAATGTCAAAGAGGTCTTGCCTGTTTTGTCCTCTAGGATTTTGATGGCTTCCTGTCTTATGTTTAGGTCTTTCATCCATTTTCAGTTTATTTTTGTGTATGGTGTAAGAAAGTGGTCTAGTTCCATTTTTTTTTTTTCATGTCTCTGTCCAGTTTCCCCAACACCATTGGCTGTAGAGACTGTCTTTATTCCACTGGATATTCTTTCCTGCTTTGTCAAAGATTAGTTGGCCATACGTTTGTGGGTGCATTTCTGGGTTGTCTGTTCTGTTCCATTGATCTAAGTGTCTGTTCTTGTGCCAGTAATATACTATCTTGATGATTACAGCTTTGTCATATAGCTTGAAGTCTGGGATTGTGATGCTTCCAGCTTTGGTTTTCTTGTTCAGGATTGCTTTGGCTATTCAGGGTCTCTCTGGTTCTATACAGATTTTAGGATTGTTTGTTCTAGCTCTGTGAAGAATTCTAGTGTTATGTTGTTAGGATTTGCCATAACAGGTAGATTGCTTTGGGTAGTATTGACATTTTAACAATCTTTGTTCTTCTAATCCATGAGCATGGAATGTCTTTCCATTTTGTGTGTGTGTGTCTTCAATTTCTTTCAAAAGTTTTCTATAGTTTTCAGTGTATAGATTTTTCACCTCTTTGGTTTCGGTTTATTCCTAGGTATTTTATGGTTTTCATTGCAATTGTAAATGGGATCCATTTCTCTTTCTCTTTCTGTTGCTTCATTATTGTTGTATAAAAATGCAACTGATATCTATACATTGATTTTTATATCCTGTGACTTAACTGAATTCATGTATCAGTTCTGGCAGTTTTTTGGTGGAATCTTTTGGGTTTTCCACATAAAGTATCATGCCATCTGCAAAGAGTGAAGGTTTGACTTCCTCATTGCTGATTTGGATTACTTTTATTTTTTGTGTTGTCTGATTGCTGAGGCTAGGACTTCCAATACTATGTTGAATAAGAGTGGTGCGAGTGGACATCCTTGTCATATTCCTGACCTTAGGGGGAAGGCTTTTAGTTTTTCTCCATTGAGGATTTTAGCAGTGGGTCTTTTGTTTATGGCCTTTATGATCTTGAAGTATGATCTTTCTATCCCTACTTTCCTGAGGGTTTCTATCAAGAAAGGAAGCTATATTTGTCAAATGCTTTTTCTGCATCAATTGAGAGGATCATGTGGTTATTATCCATTCTTTTATTAATGTGATGTATCACACTGATTGATTCACCGATACTGAACCAACCCTGCATCCCAGGAGTAAATCCCACTTAATTGTGGTGAATAATTCTTTTAATGTATTGTTGTATCTGGTTTGCTAGTATCATGTTGAGAATTTTTGCATCCATGCTCATCAGGGAAATTGGTATGCAGTCCTCCTTTTTAGTGGGGCCTTTGTCTGGTTTTGGAATCAAGGTAATGCTGGCCTTGTAGAATGTTTGGCAGTTTTCCTTCCATTTCTGTTTTTTTAGAAAAGCTTCAAAAGAATGGGTGTTAGCTGCTTAAATATTTGGTAGAATTTCCTGCAAAGTCATCCAGCCCTGAACTCTTGTTCATTGGGAGATTTTTGATTACTGATACAATTTCTTTACTGGTTATGGGTCTGTACAAATTTTCTGTTTTTTCCTGTTTCAGATTTGGTAGTTTATATGTTTCTAGGAATTTTTCCATTTCTTCCAGATTGCCCAATTTGTTGGCATATAATTGGTCATAATATTCTATTATTATAGTTTGTATTTCTGCGGTGTTGGTTGTGATCTTTCCTCTTTCATTTGTGATTTTATTTTCCTTTTTCTTTTTCATTTCCTTTATCTTTTTGATCAATCTGGCTAGTGGTATATCAATTTTGTTAATTCTTTCAAAGAACCAGCTCCTGGTTTCATTGACCTGTTCTACTGTTTTTTTTTTTTTTTTTTAATTTCAATATCATCAATTTCTGCTCTAATCTTTATCATTTCTCATCTTCTACTGATTTGGGGCTTTATTTGCTATTCGTTTTTCAGTCTTTTAGATGTAAGGTTAGGTTGTGTATTTGAGATTTTTCTTCCTTCTTTAGGAAGGCTTGGATTGCTATATACTTACTGCTATATACTTACTGCCTTTGCTGCATTTGAGAGGTTTTGGGCTGTCATGTTTTCATTTTCATTGCCTTCTATATACTTCTGAATTTCCTCTTTAGCTTATTGGTTAACCCATTCATTCTTTAATAGGATATTCTTTAATCATCAAGTAGTCATGGTCTTTCTAAATTTTTTCTTATGGTTGATTTCGAGTTTCATAGTGTTGTGGTCTGAAAATATGCAAGGTATGATCTCAGTCTTTTTGTACTTGTTGAGGGTTGATTTGTGACCCAGTATGTGATCTATTCTGGAGAATGTTCCATGTGCACTTGAGAAGAATGTATATTCTGCTCCTTTAGGATGGAATGTTCTGAATATATCTGTTAAGTCCATCCAGTCCAGTGTGTCTTCAAAGCCACTGTTTCCTTGTTGACTTTCTGCTTAGATTAGCTGTCCATTGCTACAAGTAGGGTGTTGAAATCCCCTACTGTCATGATATTATCATCAATGCGTTTCTTTATGTTTGTGATTAATTGATTTATATATTTCAGGGTTTCATAGTAGGGGCATAAATACAATTGTTAGATTTCTTGGTGGATAGACCCCTTAATTATGATATAATGCTCTTTTTCATCTCTTGTTATACTCTTTATTTTAAAATCTAGTTTGTTTAATATAAGTATGGATACTCCAGATTTCCTGTGATGACCATTATTAGCATGTTAGATGGTTCTCTATCCCCTTACTTTCAATCTGCAGGTATCTTTAGGCCTAAACTGAATCTCCTGTAAGCAGCATATAGATGGGTCTCATTTTCTTATCCATTCTGATACCCTTTGTCTTTTGATTGGAGTGTTTAGTCCATTGGCATTTAGAGTGAATACTGAAGGATATGAATTTAGTGCCATTGTGTTGCTTGTAAAGTTGGTGTTTTTGGTGATGTTCTCTGGTCCTTTCTAGTCTTTGTTGCTTTTGGTCTCTTTTTGTTTTGTTTTGTTTTGTTTTGTTTTGTCTTTTCTCCACTCAAAGAATTCCCCTTAAAATTTCTTTCAGGGCTGGGTTAGTGGTCATGAACTCCTTTACTTTTTGTTTGTCTGGGAAACTCTTTATCTCCCCTTCAATTCTGAATGACAGCCTTCCTGGATAAAGAATTGTCAGCTGCATATTTTTCTGATTCAGCACATTGAATATATCCTGCCACTCCTTTCTGGCCTGCCAAATTTCTGTGGATAGGTCTTCTGCAAATGTGATCTGTCTTCCCTTAAAGGTTAAAGATTTTTTTCCCCTTGCTGCTTTCATAATTCTTTCCTTGTTTTGTGAATTTCCTTATTTTGTGAATTTTACCATGATATGCCTTAGTGGTGGTTGGTTTTTGTTGAATCTAATGCGAGTTCTCTGTGCTTCTTGGATTTTGCTGTCTGTGTTTCCCAGATTAGGAAGGTTTTCCACTATAATTTGCTCACATAAACCTTCTGGCCCATTTTCTCTCTCTTCATATTCTGGGACTCCTGTGATTTGGATGTTCTTTCTTTTTTATAAGTCACTGAGTTTGCTTAGTCTTGTATTGTGGTCTTTTGCCTTTCTTTTTTTCTGCTTCATTATTCTCCATGATTTTATCTTCTATATCGCTAATTTGCTCCTCTGCTTTGTCTGTTCTTGCTGTCATGGCATCTATTCAAGATTGCATCTCAGTTATAGCATTTTTAATTTCATCCTGACTAGATTTTACTTCTTTTGTCTCCCCAGAAAGGGGTTCTTTGTTTTTTTCAACCTCAGCTAGTTTCTTATTACTGTGGCTCTAAATTCTAGTTCAGACATCTTGCTTATATCTGTGTTGATTATGCCCCTAGCTGTCATTTCTTCCTGTTCTTTCTTCTGGGGTGATTTCTTCATTTTGTCATTTTGGGGGAAGTAGAAATTAATAAAATAAAAAATTAAAATTAAAAAATTACAAACAAAACAAAAGCTCAAATAAAAGAATCTAGATCTTAGGTGTGTTTTGCTCTGCTTGTTGGAAGAGGCTTGATAGAATATAGAAAAAAGCAAAGAAAAGAAAAAAGTAAGAAAAAATTTAAAAACTAAAAAAAATTATATAATAAAATAGAATAAAATTAAATAAAAATGAAATAGAATAATTTTTTCAAAAATAAAAAGAAACTAAAAAAGAAAATAATTTTCTCTTTCTGTATGCAAGAAAGAGGAAGAAAGAAAATAATTTAAACAAAAACAGAAGCAAGGAAAACAGACAAATAAATGAACCAGCAAACAGAATGTAACCCAAATGAAGTTACATCCAGTTTCCCCTAGAACTGAAACTATGAAGCACTCTATAGTCCATATATTAAGCAAGACTTATGCTGGTCTTCTAGCAGATGTACTTGGAGGGCGTAGTTGGGTAGGGCTTGGTGTAATTGCTCCATTCTCCACTAGGTGATGCTGCTTAGCTTACTGGGGTCGATCAGTGTGGTGCACATGTGTGGGAGAGGTGGAAATGGCTCTACCCAGATCCTTGGTCTCTGGCATGGGAACTTCCCGCTCTCACCGACTGGTGATCAAACACCCCTCTTTTGTCTCAGGCCTCTGTCCACCCCACACCTCTACCCTCTCCATATCCAAGCTCTGCCAGAGTTTTCTCTCAGATCGTGTTGTGTTCAAAATCTCATACTTCAGAGACCATGGAGGCTTGGACCCACACATCAATTCTCTTGGGGAGGTTGTCTCTGCTCAATGGCTGGGTGTTGAATTGCCCCAGAAAACGTTCAGGCAATTACACAGGGCAGAGGTTCAGATATTATGGCAAACCACAACACACAGCTGGTGCCAGGTTTCACTACATTCTGGTGTCTTTGTTCCAATACCAGAGAACATGGCTGCTCTCTGAGGTCTGCTGGGACCTTTGCCTGTGGGAGGCTGTATATCCTTTCCCAAATGTTTCTCCAAGCAGTGAATTACTTCTCTGTGTGGCACAGAAACCCCTCAGACCTTTCTTCCTCCTCCTGGGGATTCACCCTATTTCCTCACCAGAGCACAGCCAGGCACTGAGCTCCAGAACTTCAGAGTCTGTGCTCCATTGTTTATAGAATGCTGGTGGTATCAAAACCCTCTCCTTTTTATCCCATCAGTGGTTTTGAGGAACAGATATCTTGTTCAGTCCCCTGTGAGTGCTTACACTCATTCTCTTTCTCTCCAGCTACTTTTGGAGGAGTGCTTTTCTTGCACGATCCTGATGTGCTGTACTCTCCCCCTTTCTCTTTCTCTGTCCTCTCTCTGCAAAAACAGCCCCCTACCCTCTGCAGCTTTTCTCTCCCCCAGTTTATGTCTCACACCATGTACCTGCTGTGTTCTATGGCTCAAGTTATGCAGATTGTTGTGTTAATCCTCAGATAAATTCCCTAGGTATTCAGAATGGTTTGGTGTTGACCTAGCTGCATTTCAGGGATGAGACAAGGTCAGGGTCTCCATGCTGCTTCACCATCTTCCAGAGGTCTCTGAGGATGTCTTTAATTTGGATCACTTATTTGGCCTTAAGCTGTGTTTATTTTATTAATCAGTAAATGTATTGTTTTTGTTTTTAAAAATCATATAATTTTCAAGAATTTTTATTTTTCATAAATTTTCTTTTCTCTATCATGTTATCCAGGTTTTATTTTAAAAACACACAATCATTTGAAAATCTCTGAAGTTATTAATTATATATTTTAATTACTTTTTTTCTCTAATGACTTGTTTCCTAGGCACTTGTATTATTTCTGTCACCCATAGTGTTGATTGTTCTCAACTCTCTGTTCCATCTCAATTGCCCATTCATAATTAATTGAATGACTAGATTAATTAATATAAGCAAGGAGCCTAGAGACCCACACAATTGCCAGGAGGATGACTTCACTCTGGAGATGGAGCAGAATAAGTGATTTCCCTCAAGGGTAGATTGGATTGTCTGGTTTTCCCCACTTTATCCACTGTGGCAGTCAGGATTGTGCAAAGCTCCAGTGTGCTTCTCTTTTAGAACCTTACACCCTCCCCAGACAGATTATAGACTTTCTTTAATTTATGTCAGGATTTTACCATCAGGGCAAAATCCCTTTGTGTTAGTCACTATGTTTTCCTATGCAAGAAAGGAAGGGGTTAATCTCTCAGCTCTTTTGTTTTAAATTATTTAATTATTTTTTTCTGATGGCTGCAGGCCACACTTTTGGGAAAACTACTGATAGGTATCTTGGGCTTCTGTCTTCAAGGCCTTTCTGGATGTTGGGGCAAGACAAACAGGGCACGAGTCTATGTGAATGGAGACCCCTAGAGTTGCACAGTGCACAGCTGGAGAACTACAGCTCTGCTGTGTCACCTGCTCTGATTTTTCTGCCAGCCTCAATCTGGCTTGAGAAATATCTCTAAATTTTTATCTTCATGGATTCCCAATGATCTCATTTTTTTGTCTTACAAATACTATTTTAAGTATTTAATATGACTTTGGGAGGAAAGAAAAAAAACATGTATTCTTAGCCCAATGACTTGAATCAGAAACCATGCATTATATTTAGTTATATTATTTTTCCTGGGTATTATCTCTAATTAGATTAATTGCCTAAATATTATCATTCCAAAACTCATAGAAGAGGGGAAATAAGCAAGTTCTCATAACATTTATGTGCAAAATTTTCAATTTTATTTAGGAAAACTATGACTTCTTCAGAACAACATGGAAGTCACTGAAAAAATCCTTGGAAACTGCCTTTATTAGCTTCAGATACTTTAAACATAGAAACACATTAAACAAAGGTGTAGGTATATAAGTCGGAAACAGAGTCGTGAGAATGGACGTTACTTTTTTTTAAATAAATGATAATATTTATGTCTAAAAGTTCCTCTACTGAATATTTCAGGTAAGATAAGTAAATTTGATTCAAGGAGCAAAGGATTAGACAGTCTTGAAACTTCTAGTTTAGGGAGGAAGAGACTACAAATAGAAGGAAGGAATAAAAGACTGATTGTTGACTTTTCTTTCTTATTCTAACAAGTGGAAAATAATCAGTTGTGGCTCAGCTTAATATTTATCAACCAAAGAAGGACAAGCCATGTGTCACAAGTTGGGTTCCCTGAGAAGCTCTAAGATGGAGATCTGCATGCAGAATATTTATTAGGGAGTGCTCTTAGAATCAACACCAGGGAAGGGAGGAAGAAGAAGCAAGAGAATATAGTTGGACTAGGATGTTGCCCAACCAAGATCTCAACCCACCCTGCAAGAAGCTCTAGAACTCATCTGTGTTTCAGAGATGTCTCTAATTAGGATAAAGGAGGCGAGCCTTTGTATACCCAGATTGATCAGCCATTAGATATTGGAACACCTGAAAACAGGTGTGACTTACCCAAGGAAACTTTCTTTTACTGAATATAGCTTTCAAAAAGGCTAATGGTTGCTGACCATCTTCTGATATCACACCCAACACCCATGGAAATAATAATTCCTTTATTGCTGAAAGGCGATCCAGAGAGTACATCATGCATCAACCATAGTGCACCCTTTCTACCACTTGGATTCTCTTCTTCTTACAGGTTATGGGAGCACTTTTCTTCTCTTGGTGAAAGGGTAGTTTAATAAGAGAAAGGTTAGTGGAACAAACTAGCCCCAGCTACTAGTCCAGGTTCCAACAGCACAACAGGTGATGTTTCTCAAAGGCCATAGATACTGACTACAGATGCAATAGCCTTGCTCCAGAATCCTAGAGGACTGCATGACATTCTCCCACTGCAGCTTGTCATAAAGTCCATATGGTATCCTTTCCACCGCTGATATCTCTGGTACCACAGGGTCTTCTGAGCCATATGATTACAACTCAAGAGATGCCTGCACTGCGGCCAGGAATTGCTACAGAGCCTTTTCCTGCTCTGGGGCCTACTCATAGCTGCCAATCTTTCAGGCACTAGCTGTATCCCCAGGTGTGCAATATGCTGCCTCTGGCCCTACCAGTTGTATGTTCCATTTTTCTTGGTGCCAGGCACAAAATGCAATAATTTGTCCTTTACTTTGGAGAGAATGCCCTAGCATGCTGAAATCCTAAAATTTTTATTAACCTAGTGGGCCCCTGAACCTTCACAGGATTTATTTCACACTCTGTGGAATGCCTATGACTTACCAAGACTTTCATCATACTAGCCACTTCTTGCTCATCCAGTCCAATTAGAATAGTGTCATTTATATAATAGTAGAACAGTATGATGTTCTGTGAGATTGTCAGACAGTCTGGATTTCCTCAATCTATGTTATGTCAAGAGGACAGAATAGCTACTATACCCTAGAGCAAAACTGGAAATACATTCTGTTGTCTGTTCTTTTCTACTGACAAAGATACAAAAGAAAACATTTACCAGATCAAATCAATGGCCATTTACCAAGTTCCTGAGGTCATGCTAATCTGTTCCAGCAAATATGTCACATCTGGCACCACAGCAATAATTGGGGCTATTGTTTTCTTGAGTTTACAGTAACCAACTTTATCCTCCAGTATTTGTTGCTTTTTGGTTTTGCATTTTTTTTTTTTCAGGAATAAGATGGGTATTAAAGCTATGATGATGACTACCATTCCTGCATCTTTTAGGTATTTAGAGGTGATGTTAATTTCTGCCATTCCCCTGCAATGGGATATTGTTGTTTATTTACTATCCTAGCAAAGAGTTTAGGTGAAACAGTTTTAGAGATTTCTACTTGGTTTTAACAGTTCCTGTACCACAGGCCAAGAACTTAATGTATGGGATTGTGCCAAGTAGCAAATATAATCATGATACACTCGGGACTCTAAAAATGATCATTGGGTGAATCTGCAAATCCAGTGGGCCAACTTTGAACTATGTCCAGGCCAGATCCCCATTTATTATCTATCTTTATATGATCCCACTGTAATAGAAAGTCATGACATACTTCAGGTCTCAAGGTATCATCTCATCTCAGACCTGTGTCCAACAGTTCTTGAGATGTTTAGATATTCCTCTCTGCTCAGTGGACAATAACTTTAGTAAATACCTGAAGGTCCCTTTTGGGTAGGACTTGGAAATTATGGCCAGGTACAAACAATATGACTTTGGAGGGCTCTTTTTTCTGGTGATTTAACATCTTTTTCGAAAACCAGTGCATTTGAGGTGTAAAACCTGGCTCTGAGATGGAAGCTGGGTAAGACATTGTGACTTTTTACTTGAATATTTACTCTTACCCACAGCTCATTACCCAATGATTTTTTATCATTGGTTTTATAGATTGAGTAATATCCTTTTGCTACTTATTTATCATTCCCCTTGGGATGCTATGTTCTGTTAACCATCTCCATAACTCTGTGAAACTCTTGACCCCATGACTTGACTCCAGCCTTACTATTCATTATGGCAAATGCAGTCATCTGCATGCTTCTAGTTAAGTGCTGCCACCTTGGCACTATTGTGTTGGGCCCTGTAATCTTCATTGCTATTGGTGATCTCAGATCAGTGGTGATATTTTCCACTCACCTGGTCTAGAGAGAGCAATAGATAAACTTCTCAGTGATGTTGTAACCAGTCTCATCAGCATATTCATTATTGTTTTGGTAAATGGTGTATCCCTCTGACCTTCCCATGGAACAGAACAGTCTAATGGGATTTCTGACCTTATACAATACATCCCCTCTAACATGTGTGTGTGTGTGTGTGTGTGTGTGTGTATATATATATATATATATATATATATATATATATATATACAGATTTTCATCTCTTATTCCAGCATCTGCATGGCAATTCTGACATTGCCACTTCACTTAGAATGGGCCATCTAAAGGGCATGCTAGTAAATGCCAGCCTAACTATGTGTTCACATGATTTCCTGGTGCCCTTGCCAGAGTGGTACATGCTATATACTTGAAGAGTACTGCCCAAATTTATTTTCTGCCCTCCTCCTTGGTTCAGTGCCTTCAGAATCCAGTCCCAAGCATATGCTCACACCCCATGCTGGTATATGGCCAGGTTCTAGTGTTCCCTTGAAGTTTAATCCCCTTTTAGCCCTTATTAGGCCTAGCACCTCCCTGCCTGGGTTATTATAAAATTTTGCCTAATTCATTGTCCTGGTGGCCAAAAAGAGGAGAAGGTAGATCCTGGAGACATGTTGTCTTTTGGGATAGATGCCTCTGCATTTTACTTAGACAAAGGGAGATAGTTAATTCTAGTAAGGTTAGGTTACTTGGGTCATTTCTGCAAATTAAAAGGGTTCAGGGGAATCTGCAGGTTCAAGAGTTTTACATGTATCATCCCACATATACCGATTCCAGGTATCAGTGTTTCATTCTTTCACAATGAAGACCTGACCTGGGCATGGCACATCGACCTTGACTGGGAGTGTAATTTTATTCTGGAGCTCAGTACTCTTACAGCTCAGTTCTGGGTGTGGCCCTCAGCTTTCTCTGTCCTCTTGGGATAGGAGATTAAACCTATTTGACACCAAGAGCCTATTTGGCTTTCATACTTAGATTTTAGTAACATGTTAATCACTTTTAGCTTTAATAAAATCCCTTTTTAGCTTGTTTATTTATTTTTTTTGTATTTCCCCAGAAGGTTGATAAAGCTTAGCAAGAGCAACCCAATTCCAATATCTTTGGGGTTACTGTTTCCTCCATAATTCCCTAATTTGCCTTGCAAGCTAATGAAGTGTCTTCCACAGTATGACATTACGGATTACCACTGATGAAAGTTTTAATAATCCCATTGCTACCTTACACTCAGTGCTACTTGTGTTCCCGTGCTACCAATGACAACCTCCTTGTTTCCATCCCCAGACAGGGACAGATGATCTAGCTTCAAATCCCAGTCAGTTTCTGGTTCCTCTGATCACTGACCATATAGAAGATTGGTTTCCCTAGGAAGGTGACTCTTAGATATAGATTAACGTGCAGGAGCAAGCTTATTAAAGAGTGCCATTGGGATCAACACTTGTGGAGGGAGGAACAGGAAAGAAAATGTGACTCAGCACAGGGAGAAGTGAACTGGGATTAAATCCCAGCAAAGGCTTAAGCTAGTACCATGGGGGATTCTGGAAATGTAGTGGTCCATCAGAGGAAATCAGCTTGGGACAGAGGTGTCTTTTTACCCCCTCGTTGATAAATGTTGGTGTGCATGCTTCCCCTCGAAGGAAGCATGAAGTTTTCTTCAGCTAAGGTAATTCTAAAAGAGGACTGGCATATCAAGGCAGCTTCCAGCAGCTGGGGAAAATACCCTTCATTGGAAATGGTGATCTGGATGACATATCATAGCATCCATTACACGATCTAATCCATTATAGCTGAAGAGACACCTTACAAGCTAAGCCTGGAAACCAAAAACTGTGGCAAAATAATGCAAATAGTACCTATTCTCGTCGTTTTCAAAACGTTACTAGAAGAACATCATTTAAACAAGAAAGACTCTCATCTGTTATTCACCCATTTCTTCAAAAATGACACTTATTGAAAAAAACTTAATTTAGGCACTTGTTGGGATTCAGATGTGAATAAGATAGTTCTGCTTTCATGAAGATTACATTTTATAGGAAGGGACAGATAATAAATACGTAAGCAACAAATATACAAGATATTTCAGATAATTTAGAAATTAGTATATGTTAAATGGATAATTTAGTACACTTTTTTGGGCACTAGATCTATTAGTATACTAAGTACTATGTGGAATACAGAAAAGAGTATGTTCTCTCCACATCATCTCTTTAATTAAACAAGGAGGCTATTAGACTAATGTGCCTCTAGCGCCATTACAACATATATAAGCAAATTTAAATATAAACCCTTCCATGCCTCAAAGTTACTAAATCAAAATGCTAAAGGCAACCAATCACAAACAGCCAACTAGGTTTTAAACTATAGCCGATCAATTTCCTTTCCTTCTTGTACACTTTCTCTATATAGACAGTCTCTGACTTTTGAGGATTTATCTTACAGTTTTTCAGTGTTACGATGGCGTGAAAGTGATACACACTCAGTAGAAACTGTACTTTGAATTTTGAATTTTGGTATTTTCCCGGGCTCTCAGTATGTGGTTTGGTCCTCTCTCTTGTGACACTGGGCAGTGGCAGCGAGCTACAGGCCCCAGTCAGCCATGCTATCATGAAAGTGAACAACTGATATACTTACCACCATTCTGTACTATTCAACTATTCTGTGTTTCCCTTTAAGTACAGTATTCAATACATTATATGAGATTTGCAACACTTTATTATAGAATCGGCTCTGCGCTAGATGATTTTGCCTAAATGACACAGGCTAATGTTTGTGCTCTGAGCACATTTAAGGTGGCCTGGGCTAAGGTTTGATGCATTTTTAACTTATGATATTTTCAACTTACCATGGTTTTATCAGGATTTAATCACATCATAAATTGAGATCTTTGTAAGTCTTTACCCTGGCTCCTGTCCACATAGTGCTCCTAGCCACTTGTGGATCGATGCCACCCAATTTCAACGAATTTTTGCTCAAATAAACTCTCACCATTTTTAACGTGCCTCAGTTTATTTTTTAACACCTCAATGAACTGACAGTCCTACTGGGGCAATCAAAGAGGCAAGTAGAAAAAGTGCAAACCATAAATGAGTCTGATTAAGATTCAAATAAATCAGCCAGAAAACTGTTATGTTGTATTTTTAAAAGTGCTGTTGCAGATCCACCAGAGTCTGGATCAACTACAGTTTTTGCTAAAAATGGAGATGCTAGGAACCTGCCTCAGATTTATGGAATCAGAATTGCTAGGTTGGAGCCTGGGGATGTGCATTTTACAAGCATTGAAAGTAATACTGATGTACAGCTGTGTTTGAGAGGAACTTGTGAAAATGGCACCTGAGAAGGGGTTATAATAACTGCTTGCAGGATGAGAAAAAAGATCCAAGGAGCTAAGAATCTTGAGAAGAAACATGAAAATGAATGAAGTTTAGAACAGTGAAGAGGGGATAATGTGTTTCAGGTAGGGGAAACTAATTCTCAGAGATAAATATGTGAGCAAAAAATATTTAAAGAGATATTAAAACGATCAGATAGACAGAATGGCATAAAGATTGATGAACAGTAGGAAACGAAGTTGGAAAATGTTTGCATCGGATGGTGGGGAGCTTTGAATGCCAGACTTAGGGATTTTTACTTTATTCCAAAAGCAACGGGGAATATTTATTTATGCCAATGGTGAGTATTGACTCGTGCCAAGTTTTGGGAACATTAATTTGGTTATGGTGTATAGGATTGTCTGAAGTGAAGAGACACTGTAAAACAGGATCTCAGTTAAGATACAGATAAAACAAAGGTATGACTTCAACAGCCTAGGTTAGGAAGAGAAAGTAGAAGAGTAGATGGATGAAAGAGAGACTACAGAAAGAATACTTCATTCCCTTCTATTTTTTTGTGAAAGCTGACATTTATTATTCTGAAAGATGTGGAGAAGCTTAAATAAGATAAATACCTCACTTGATAAATGGATATGCATGTCATGTGCCAGGTCTAGTCACTGACATGGGACTGACACAATGAATGCCAGCTCCAATACTGATCATTCATATGCGACACAAATTTGTGCTGCCGTGAGAGGGTAACTGACTAGAATCTGGAGTTCTGCATCACATACTGGCAGGGTCTTGCTTTTAGGTAGGTTTTTGCTGTTTTGTCCAGGGTATGTGGAGAATTATGCATGATGGCTCTAATGTCCTTTGATGTTCTGAAATTCTACGATTTGAAGAAGTGATAATTTAATAGATGTTATAATAGACATCTTATATATGAATATGCATTTTATATCATAAATATAGTAGCATAAATATATCATAAATATACTCTCTTCCAAGCAGAGATAATTCCCTTTTTCTCACATAAAGTTTTTTTTTTTTTTTTTACAATTCCTTTATTTATGCTGTTTTCAGTATACAATATGGCATTTGAGTTTGAAGAGGAGACCTCTTACTTAAACTTTAAACAAAAACCAAGTTTTAGTGTTCCATGAAAAAATAAACAACGTGTTATAACAAAGGTTAGAACTGGACATCTTTCATTTGTCTACACTTGTAGAAGTACTCGTGGAAATCAATTTTAAAATCATGTTTCTAGGAAAAATAAAGAAACATAAAGGAATTTACACATGAACTTCCAAGTCTGAGAAATTGTAGAACACCCATGTCTGCAAATTGAGTTTAATGACCAAGAAGAATGACTGTGATGTGTCTTTCCATCATCTAAGAAGAGAATTATAAACTGATTTAGATCAGACTTGCTTTGTTGAAAATCTTATACTGCAAAGATAAATGCAAGTACTTTTAAATTGAGGGAAATTTCTTCAACTTTGGTTTAAAATAATGACAACTTACTTCCTGTGATATAATCTCTCAACATCAACAATAACAACAAAAGGTGAACAGGGGTGGGATATATGTCTTGTAATTTGCTTTAGGCAAGTATTTCTAGTCAAGCACATTTTTCTTCACTAATGTTGGTAGGCAATCTAATGAAAGAGCAACTTTAAAATAAATTTGGCTTATTTAGTAGCACTCATGATAACTATGAAAATTTGGTGTCAACAATAAGTTGTTTTAGGGGCGCGGGGTGGTTCAGTCTGTTAAGTGCCCAACTCTTGGTTTCGGCGCAGATCATGATCTTACAGGTTTGTGAGTTCAAGCCCCACGTCAGGCTCTGTTCACCCTGGGAGTAATTTAAACAACAAATTTCTCACATATATTAAAATGAATTTAGTTACCAAAGTGCATTTTATATTGGTTTTTGGTTCACATTTATTAAATTTATATGTACCTGTATATTGAATCCTATGTGTTGAATCTTGACAATTTCAATTAGCTGCCTGGTTTATCAAAGAAGTTGATTAGCCCTTATCTTATCCATCAGTGTAGGATACCGGCCCTAACCCAAGTAAAAAGTATGCATAATGCTGTTTTTATTTATGTATCATTTTCATAACATAATGGCAGTTATCTTATTTCAAATCAATTTTAAGATTCTTAGAATTAAATATTCTTTCTTTTTTTTTCAAATTTTTTGCACCTTTAAATGCCTAAATGATATAACTTAAAGATATAAATGTTAGGAAATATGAAAAAGAATTGGGGATATGTAATTTTGTTATAAGCTCTATCTTTCAGGGCACCTGGGTGGCTCAGTCAGTTGAGCATCTAACTCTTGGCTTTGACTCAGGGTTATCATCTCATGGTTCATGGGTTCAAGCCCTGAACTGGGCTCTGTGCTGATGGTGTGGAGCCTGCTTGGGATTCTTTCCCCTCTCTCTGCTGCTCCCCTGCTCAGTCTCTCTCTCTCTCAAAATAAATAAAAACTTAAAAAAAATCTATCTTTCAAACTTTCTCTAACAGGATCAATTGGCAGAGAGGGGGATGAGGGAAGTGCCAGTTCTGTTATGTAGTCACATGTAGGCATTGGCCAGGAAGCACAGTTATAAAGAACTGTGAACAGATCACAGAGCCATTCCAGAGGGGTGCAGAAGAAGCATTCAGGAATAGAAGGCAGGATTCAGGCAAAGAGTCTTTCAGTTATCCGTGGGGTAGCTTAAAGGTATCATAAGGACCCTTTCTGGGAGACTTAGATTTTTCAGACCTGGAAATTTGTAGATTTCCCACTCTTCTTTCCTGACCCACTTAAGCAGAATTACCCCCATCAACATTCTTCTGAAAAGAGAAAGGGAAAAATGGTCCAAGAGGGATTTTAGTAACAAGTCAAGCAGGTTTTGAATTTAGAAGGCATGCATGCGTCAGAACTAAATATTCCCACTAACCCCATAACTATTAAAAGCAATTCCTTAAAGAATAATGCAAGATGTCAGAAGATTTATAGAACGATTTCAAATTTACAGACCATTCTTGCTTATTTTTCCAGCAGTGTTCATTCCCAAATGAATATTTGACAAGGCAGGGAAGGGGAGCAGAAAGCTATCTTTATTTCATATTTTTCTTTACCAATTCAAGCTAAGAAACCATGGGAAAATGCCCGTAAAGAGCAAGAAACGTTAGTTAAACATAAATGCACAATAAAAAAATACCTGAAGGTGTTTGAATTATGGCATTCTGAATAGACTTTGGAAACAAGTTACTGGATATCAGTGTGCTTTTGCTGAAGCTTTAATTTGTCTCAATTTGAGATCCTAATTTTATACTCTGCTGCAAATTGAAAGTGTTATTTTCACTGCATTAACTTAATTAGAGAAATAAGTCCATTGATAAGCAAGATGAATAGAAACCCATGTATTCACAGCCTCTTATTAATATAACTTTGGTTAGTTCTCTTTCTTTTTTTTTTTTTTTTCTTTTTTTTGGGTGTTCACTCTATACTGAATGGTAAATTTCTTGAATATATTTTGTTGAATTTTTTAATGTTTAATTCAAAAGTTCTCTCGGTTTAGGGAACAAGTATTGCATAAATATGCACAACCTGTATTTAACATAGATCCCTGAGGCATGACCAGTACATTATCTCCAAGCCTATAGAGTGTAACTAGGGTTCCACGTTCTAATGGCTGAGGCAGGCATAACAAAATATATTTCAAATGTGGATAAAAAAATCCATTTGTTTGAGTCCTTTGTTTCTGATGAAACAACCAAATTCTGTTGAGTGTAAGATACGCAATCAAAATCTTGTTCCTCCTTAACTAGTTTGAAGATCAGTGAGGCTGGCTCATCTTTAGCCTGCCCCTAACTCCACTGACTCACACCAAGCTCCAAAAATCTGTAAGACAGGGAAAGGGTGCATGTGTTCAATATATGATCACTACTAGGAAAACAAGTAAAAACACACAACTTGCCGATGGTAGCATGACAGTAATGGCTTTCATAGGCAGTGCCACATACTAATCTATTACTACTTTGATTTCTATGACATTTTGAATTCCATATTCAAATATTAAACTCATTTGAATGAGTCTGAGAATATAAAAAAGAAAGAAAGGGTAGGAGGCCAACTGATCCAAAGGTATAATTCTCCAAATCTAGCTTTTAGGAAAAATTCACATTATCAATTTTAAGTTTGTTGTTATTGGTTGAGTTGTTTAGAGAAGCTCTTCTGGATAGGGATCATGTTTTATATTTAATTCATTGTTTACATCAGTCTCACTGTTATCCTACTAGCAGGAAGGCACAAATCAGATGATTTATATGGAATAAGGTATGGTTTTGAAGGAGTCAGATTTACCTGTAGGACTTTCCTCCTTCCTATCAGCATCTTTCCTAGCTCCCCAGTTTCTAGTTGCTGAATGCCTCACGACAAACGTGATTACCCAGTCTAAGTTTAACCCTTCATTATATCCTCTTTTCTTTTTCTCACCTAAGTTCTTCCAAAGCATCCCATGTCTTTTAACTTAGATTCCCACAAGAATATAATTTCCAAGAGAGCAGGACCTAGTATGTCTTGCTTATAATTTAATCCTCAGTCTGATATATATAAGAAGATTAATACATTCTTTTGGATACATAATTTATCCATTCACTGCAATTGATTTGAGTGTGTCATCAGAATAAATATTTCCAGTTCAACTCATTTCTAGCACCTTCTCAAATTCGGTGATAAAGCCAACTTCATTTCCTTAAGGTGTTAAAGAAAAAATATTCATGACCCATGACCCTTGTTAAAGAGAGTAAGGAAGACTTTATTCAAGGGGGGGACTAAGATAATAGGAATAGGGATTACTGCAATGAGGTCTTGCAGTGGGGGAGAGAGCTTGGGCTCAACTCCAAATAGAACAAGGAAAAGTGGGAATTTATAGCCAAAGAGCAGGGTAAGTGGGCAGTGGTTGGAAAGTTACTAAGTGGAAACATGAAAGGTAAGGAGAGATTCTAGCTAAACTGACCTAACAGGATTCTTGCTACAGGCAGGCCAAGGTGATCAGACATCACCTTGGAAATAGTAGATGAGGAACCTGATTAGATATGGAAGGTGATCAGATAGGGAGGATGAGGGATTATGGCTAAACTCGCTTAGCAGGATTCTTGCTAAAATTGGACAATCCAAAGATGAACACAGGAATCTAAAGATCAAGGCCTAGTTGAAAAAAAGTTCAAAGTAGCCTGAGTCTACTCAGGCTGGGTCAAGGAGAGAGTCTTTATCAAAGTCCTCTCTAGATAAGAGTCCGTTAATGCTTGCTGAATTCTACAGTGGGATTTAAAGTAGTATTTCCAGGTTTGCTTGATTTGTCTAAATTTGTTTATTATTATTATTATTATTATTATTATTACTACTATTATTATTATTATTATTATTATTATTTTGACCAAACATTTTCACATTTTGATGGCATTTACTATCAATAGTCTAGGGTCTGGGCTTGAGTTTTATCTTTCTCACTTATCCTGACTATCTATTTACATACTTCTATGGGTAGCCTGATGGTCTTACTGTATTATGAAGCTTTTCAAGTAGCAAGATTAAAACTTATAAACTATTACACTGCTTTTAAGTCTTAAGATAATTTATTCACAACTAAAATTCCAAAATCTGGGTCTGAAAGGGTCTCCCAAGAATTTAGCGGTTCTCACTTCTTGCTTGTTGTCTATTAAATGCCTAATCCAACATGCATGGATGACTTGGGTTGTGATTTCAAAATATTACCCTGAAACAGTTGCTTCTCTGTATGTGTGTAAACATTGCTCAAAATTGTTTATGAGTAATAAAGAGTTTTACGATTAATTTTATGTGTAAAATGTGTACATTTTCCCCCTTCTACTTTGATTACATATAAAACATTTATTTTGCCATTGTGTGGTAGTTGGTAAATCTAAAGGCTTAAAACATTAGCTTGAAATGAATAGGAGCATCAGAAAAGGTTTTTTTCCCCATGAGATAAATGCAGGCTTCATGAGAGCTGGTGAGCAATTAAATGTGGGAAAGAGAAGCTGTTGGATGAGAGAGAAGGAGGGTGTATTAGTTTCCTAAGACTGTCATAACGAGTGACCACAGACTGGGAGGCATCAAACAACAGAAATTCTCTCACAGTTCTAGAGGCTAGAACTCTGAAATTAAGGCTTCTTATGAGACTCTGGCTAAAATCCTTCCTTGCTTCTTTCTAGCGTCTGGTGGTGGCCATTGATCCTTGGCCTCCCTTGGCTTATAACTGCATCATTCCTGTCTCTGCTCCTGTCATCTCATGGCATTACCCCTGTGTGTCTCTATCCAAATTTCCTCCTTCTTATAAGAACACCAGAGATTAGATTAGAACCCAGCCCAAGGCCTCATCTTAACTTGATTACATCTTAAAAAACAATTTCCAAATAAGGCCACATTCTGAGGTAATTGGAGCTAGGACTTCAACATATCTTCTGGTGGGGGTAGGGGGACAGACATAATTCAACCTATAACAGAGAGTTCAAAGTAGGTTTAAGATATCTATCCTAGACCATTGGCATGCTAGTAAGGCTTATAATGAAAATATATTATATAGAAAAAAGGTGGGCTGGGGAAATACACTATTTATTGGTGGTATTTTCATTGCTATCATCTGTGCTTGCCTGAGAAAACCATGTAGGCTCTCAATATTCTATGGGTCAACAAAATTTTAATGGGCAAGAGGAGATAGCAAAGGAAGCTGAGAAAGAGTGGACAGAATCTTTAGAGAAAAATTAGGGACAGTTATAATAAATTAAAGGAGAATAGAATTTCAAAAAGGAGCGTAATCAATCATGCTAAGTTATTTTAGGAAAAGAAACCCTAAAACTCAAAATAGTTGATAGATAATAGACCATATACTAGATAATAGATCAATTTCAGTGTATTTAAATTACAAGAAAAATAGCAATGAATGTCACTCATATAACCTGAAGCCATATGCAGATATTCCTTCAATATTGCACTGAGTGAATTTCTACCCTGACCATCACCATGCTTGCTCCCATGATTGTTCAATATAAGGTGGTCAGAATGCAAATAACGAGGTCAGTTGTGTTCGTATGTGTTTGTGAATGTGTCCACTGTTGTTGACTAACTCCACATGACCTAGCCAGACCTAGGCCTGAGCAAACTGGCCTTCTGCCTCAGCCTGCTCTGTGGCCTCGCCGGCAGCATAGAGTGCTTGCAGATCATGTCAAAATAACATAGCCCAGAGTAATTATATTCATGAGATGAGTTGGTCCTATAATTACAACTGAAGTTGCTAACTATTCTTTGGATTGGGATTACAACCTAGACATTTCTGGGCTTTGTTCTTTTAATGAGTGATATTTAGAAGGCCCAAGTCATTAGACGTTAAGAACAAAGGCTATTCAGTAAGCATCCTCCCATGTCACTTTACAAATTAAATCTGGATTTTTTTTTTTGGTTTTCATCTTAAATTATTAATAAACAATGCTTTATAATTCATTGTGGGCTTCCCATTTGCACTGAGACAGTGGAGTATAGTGGAATGAACACTGGACTGGGAGCTGGTATTCCTGGGTTATGGGTGTGGTTCTGCCAGTAACTTGCCATATAAATGCAAGCTGGTCATTTACCTCCATAAGCCCCAGTTTTACTTCATTCCCCTAAAAAGCATGTTTTCAAATAAAAAATTAAAAGGTACAAAATTATTCTTATGTGGAGATAGAACACCTTTTCAAGGTATTAAAGAAAATAATTGTCAACCTTTATGCTAAACACGAACTGATTATTCCCAGAAAGATTTGACATACCTTTACGTTTACATGAGCTGTTGCAGCAATTTTGAGGCTACTTCTAGGCAAAGAAGTGAAAAAAAAAATATTTTGCATGGATGTAGTGACTTTTATATCCAAGAACTTAAAATCATTTCAGAAACTTAATGGGAAGTTATGACCAGAAGAGCAGGTTTTAAATGGTTTGGTAAGAAAGGAATTACATCTTACTGTCACTATGAGCAAATTGAAAATATAAAATTTACCAGTTCTGTTGGGAGCGGTAGGAGTAAAAAAAAAAAAAAGGGGGGGAAATGTAAAATCCTGTCAATTACTACAGATACTCGGTTGTACCAGGTAAAAAAGAATTTAAAATGTCTTTAGATAGAACAGGAAATAACTGGGTAGTAAATTTAATAGTATACCCCATCAAGAGTTAATAAGATTGTTTCCACCAATGCAATTATGGAGTTTTAAACAATGACAAATAATTAAAACCATCCATTCATTAATTCATCTCAAAATGATTCACTGAGACTTTTGATGAACCTAGAACTGTTTTGGGTACTGGGGATGAGAAAATGAGCAAGCAGAAAACATCTCTGTCTTCATAAAGATTATAATCTAGTAAAGTTAGATAACAGTAAATGAACAAACCAATGATATAAAGTCTTTCAGAGAATGACGTATCTGAAATAATTACACTACAAGGATGTAGTAGAGAGTGACATGATGTGGGTAAAATAATTTCTTTCTGGGGTGACATCTTGCTAAGATCCAAGTAATGGAAATAAACTAGTATGGGAAGCAAAATAATGGCCCTGAAAATGTCTATGGCCCAATCCCCAAAACCTGGGACAATGTTATCATACATGGTAAGAGGGACTTTGTAGATGTGATTATACATGAGAACTTTGAGATAGGGAGATTATTCTGGATATTTGGATGGGCCCAATATAATCATATGAGTCCTTAAAAAGAGGAAGGCAGAAGAGTCGGTCAGAGAAATGAGACAGGACAAAGAATCAGCCTGTTGTGGCTAACGACAAAGATGGAGGAAGAGGGTCAGGAACCAAGAAACGCAGCAGCTCCTGGAAGCTGAGGATGGCCCTCAGCTCACAAGTTGCAAGAAAGTGAACACCTTGGTTATACAACTGTAAGGAACTAAATTTTGTCAACAATACAAATGACCAAGAAACAGATTCTCCCCTAGAATCTCCAGAAAGGAGCACAGGCTGCTAATATCTTGATTTCATTCCAGTGAGACATATTAGACTTTGAACCTACAGAACTGTAAGATAGTAAGTTTGTGGTATTTTAAGCCACCAAGTATGTGGTAATTTGTTATGGCAATGATAGAAAATCCAGTTAGTCTCTTTGTTTGGGTTGCTATAACAAAATATCATAGGCTAGGTAGCTTATATACAACAGAAATGTATCTTTCACAATCCAGAACCTGGGAGTCTAAAATCAGGGTGGCAGCGTGATAGAGTGAAAGCCCCCTTTTGGGTTGCAAACTTCTGACTTCCTGCTGTGAATTTACATGATGGAAGGGTCTAGGGAGCTCTGTGGGATCTCTTTTATGCAAACACCAATCCCATTCATGAGGGCTTCACCTCATCACCTAAGCAGCTCTGAAAACCCACTTGTTAATACCATCACTTGAAGGATTGGATTTCAACCTATGAATTTGGGGAGGATGCATACATTCAGTTCACAGCATCTCACTTCGTAAAAAATAAAAATAAATTTGAGAGAAGGGTGGTCCAGGCAGAGGGAAAAACAAATGTAGAGGTTTCATAGTTGAAATGAGTTTACCATATATGATAATCAAAAAACAAACAAAAGTTGAGTATAACTGAAGAGAATGGAGTGAGACAGGGACAGTATTCAAGGACTTTATTGGCTGTAGTAGAGAGCTTGAATTTGCTCTAAATGAAATTCAGACATCAGAAGACTTTAAATCAGAGTATGACATGATATAATTTTTAAAAATGTATTAGTCTGCTGTAAGACTAAGTAAGATGATGGTGTATTGGGAAATGGCAATAGATACAGAGCATAGATGAATTTAGGGCATATTTGGACGTAAATTCAGTAGCATGAACTGGGGAGTTGGAGGCCAGAAATCAGTGAAGGAAAAAAAGTCAAGAATGACTCATGTTACTATTTTACAGAATTGGCTGGTTGGCAAGGGTATTTTTTTTATATGGAGGAAACTGGAGAGGAAAATATATCCCACATTGACTATTGATGATAATCAATCAGGAAGATGGAATCTCAAACATGAATTGACCAAAAGTAGTCTGGGAATATTTGGATATCATATTTATTCTTCAAGGAATGTGAGAGTCTCTTCTGTCACTTTCTCCAGCACCTTGGTGAAACTTTAGAACATTTATGCAAGTGTGAGTTTCACATAATTCAACTTAATCCCTTTAAGCATCCCTGACAATATGGCAACTGGAGCCTATATGTAGCCCATATGTTGTGGATACTCTTTACCTCCAGCAGCTGTGAAATTTATCTTAAGAATGTGGTATATATACTAGCAGGTTTCTTTTCCCTTGGGCTTGACTTTAGACATGCTATTATTAGGATGAAGACTGAATTGGCAAGACAGATTTTAAAAGTAATTTATAACTATGCTCTTTGAGAGGAATTAGAAATTACAATTACAATAAAATTATAATTTATTGAGATATTGTTGTATACCAAGTGCTGAACTAAGTGTTTCACACCTGCTGTTTATCTGAGGTACATACTACCTTTAACTAATTCACTCTATGCAATCCTGACGTTCAGGGAGGTTAAGTAACTTGAGTTCACAGAGCTAGCAAGGGTAGAGCTGTAATCAAACACAGGCTTGCAATTCTTCATAGTTCACATTCTTAACCCCTACACTAAATATGTTTCGTCCCTGATATCTTCCTTATAAATGCCTAAAATTCTATCAATTATGTAACAGA
Organism: Lynx canadensis; assembly: GCF_007474595.2. Classification (NCBI taxonomy): domain Eukaryota; kingdom Metazoa; phylum Chordata; class Mammalia; order Carnivora; family Felidae; genus Lynx; species Lynx canadensis. Next base: position 151,732,403 of record NC_044310.1, on the reverse strand, counting down.
TTTTACATATTTACACACACACACACACACACACACACAATGTACACACCCTGAAGTATTATTGCAACCCTTTAAAGAAAGTATCATTTTTTTCTGACAAGGAAAGTAAAGCTTAGAGGGCCTAATACATGTGTCTAAATTCACAGAGTTACCAGTTGGGATTTGTTCTAATTTTAAACCTCACCCAGTTTGTTTTCTAGGCTTATTTCTCCAGTATGGAAAGTAATAAAAATAGAAGACATTTATTCAAAAACTATGACTTAGTGTTTATGATATGCAGGCACTCTCTTAAGGACTTGAACATGATTTTTGAAAATTTTATATGCTAAGACTTCTGCTTCTCACTGTGATGGAGTAATTGGTACCAGATTTACCCTTTTGCGCTAAACAATACAAAACTGGACAAAATGTAGGAGTTCGTTGTTTGAGTATCAAGCAGTGCAGTATTGTGATTTTTTAGCAAGAAGAACCACTCAAAGCTCTGTATTTTTCCCACTTCCTGCCTGGGAGAATTTTCTGGATCACTTCACTGAGAAAGAATAGAAACAATAGAAATCCTAGTAAGTCAAGGAGTCAGACAGAGATTTGAGTTTGGACTCACTGAAGTGTTTGGAATTCCAGCAGGGCAATGGAAATAAGGGAGCAGCAGAGATGGGTACAGAAGCCTGCTTAGGGTTATTCTGTGGTCCTGGGTGAGGGCCCGGTTGTGCACGAGCAGGCCAAAACTCACTGTGGCTTACTAGAGTAGATGAATTGAAACCTGAATGGAGCTATCAGAAATCACACAAGGCTAAGGCTGATGAAATTCTGGTTCACCTAAAGTGGAGTGGCCTCACTGAGTACTTGGGCATTCAGCTGAGACCGCAGAAAGACTAGAGTTTAGGATTAAGTAAATATAATACCTCAAGTAAAGGTAATACCCAAGCACTGAAGACAAAACTGAAATCGTCCTAAAACTAAATAAAGCAAAACAAACCAAAGGAAACCTGACAGATTCAAGAGCATCTCCCATGATGTATCCATATGCCACACCTTTTCTAGGAAGGCAGCAGTATTTAGATTACCTATAATATATCACCTTTAATCTCTAGAATTGAATTAAAAAAATGACTAGAATGTGAAGGAACTGTAAAGTGTGACAAATAATCAAGGGAAAAAAAGTCAATAGAGATTGAGAGATGACTCATAAGTTAGAATTCAGGTAAGAACTTGATAACAGCTATTTCAAAAATGTTCAATGACCTAAAGGGAAGAACTAGACAAAGTGAAAAGATGAGCAGTCTTAGCAGATATACTGTTTGACCATATATATATGTATGTATATACATATACACACATATATATATATATATAATAATTATATATAGCATATACACATAAAATGAAATTCTACAGCTAAAAACTACAGTGTGGGAGAAGAAGAATCCAGTGGATGCACTAACCAGAAGATTGGATACTACAGGGGGAAGAGAAAAGGAGAATCAGTGAACTGTAAGACAGATCAATGAAAATTATTTCAAAGGAAAAACTCATAAAAAGATGTTCCACCTCTGGAATGGCAGCTGTGGAGCTCCACGGACTCACTTCCCAGCTAAACAATCATTATTAGTAAAAAGTATTTTTTTGAAAAACTATTTAACGTTTCTGCTAATTGTCATAAGGATATACAGAAAATGAAAATATGTTTATTCAAGAAAATCCACTAAATCTTGGGGAGAACAGTGATACTCTGTGGAACTTGAACCACAACCTGCTCCTTTCCTAATCGGTGTGCCAGATACCCCACTATGTGTGGATGTGACCAAGAAGATGGAGATAGGCGTTCCCTCTCTTCTCTCTCTCCAAGGGATAGTGTATCTCTCCAGGAGAGAGAGACGCCTCTTGCATTTCTCATCCCCCACTTTCAGCCTTGATTTGCAAAGACTAACACCATGGTAAATTTAATCAAGACATTGGTGATTCCCTTCTGCCAACTAGCATCCACTCACTCAAAGGATGGTTTTCCAGACTGAGGGTGCAGTTGCCCCAATCACCCTTACTTTAACTTCTTCATAGGATGGAGGTTGAAAGAGACAAGCCAAGAAAACCAGAGACTATCACTCAAACCCAGCATACTGTTTACAAACCAAGGGTGTTGCTCCTAGAAAAGCAGTCCTTTGTCCCCCCATTCACTACAGAGATTTTGCGCAAGAGGAGAGGGAGGACATAAGGGCAGAGTGCTCCAAAGCTCTCCCCAAATAAACCAAATTTATATGAAACAGAGTGTGAAAAAGTTCCAAGTCTAAGGACACTCTTCAACAATGAAGATATTGGTGGTAAGCAATTAAGAGGCTAGTAGCTCCATAAGAGCTAAATTGTGGGGTAGCTAGTTTACTAGAGAGAACCTCGAAAAAAATGTTGTTTTTTTTTTTCCTTTTAAAGGAAAAAAGATTTTTAGGAAGAGCCCTCCCACAGTAAGAAAAACTTCATTGGCCTTAAAAGCTACCCCTGCAAAGAGGCCTGGGTTTAATTGGCTCAGACTGTGGAGCAGTTTGTGCCCCAGGGCATTACTGAAAACAGTAGAACAATCATCTAGCAATTAGTGGAACCTAACAACTGCTATGATACCAACAGAAGCAGACAGCTTCACCGAGAATCAGAAAACAACAACAACAAAACTCTCAGAGACCCTGCTAAAACCATTTTCATCCTAGGATGACTGCACAGTAAAAATGTATATTTCTTTTCCTTTATTTTCTTAACTAATTTAAAAAGCAGTAATATAAAACAATATGTGTGTAATTAAATTGTTGTGTCTATAATGTATAGAAACGCAGTACATTTGGCCATACGTGCACAAAGGAGAAAGTGTGGAGCAAAGCTGTGCTAGAGGAAGAAAATGACATCAGATGGTAACTGGAATCCATAGGAACAAGCTAAGTAAATTAAGGTGTTAAATAAATATGTAAACCATAGCAAACTGTTAGGCGTGCCTGTGTGGCTAGGTCATTTAAGCATCTGACTTTGGCCCAGGTCATGATCTCATCGTTCCTGAGTTGGAGCCCTGCATTGGGTTACCTCGAGCGCCGCTTTGGGTGAGCTGGAGCCCTGCTTGGGGCTCCATGCTGACAGTGCAGAACGTGCATGGGAATCACTCTCTCCTTCTATCTCTCCCTCTCTCTGCCCTTCCTGGGGTTCTCTCTCCCTCTCTCTGCCCCTTGCTCACTTGCGCCCTCTCTCTCTGTCTCTCAAAATAAAAAAGCAATTCAAATGTTACACTGGACGTTACTTAATGAAAAAGAAAGCAGTAAAGGAAGAACAGAGGAACAAACAGATGTGAGACACATAAAGAAGTAAAATGATAGACATAAACCCAAATGTACGGACAGTAATATTAAATGTAAAATTATTAAACAATACAATGAAAATATAAAGATCAACAGACCAAATTAAAACCAATATTCTACTTTATGATGTCTATAAGAAACATTTTAGAGTCAAAGATACAAATAGGTGAAAAGTAAAAAGATGAAAAAGTTGTATCATTCAAACAGCAACTGTAAGATAGCTGAAGTGGCTACTGTAATATCAAATAGATTTTATTTTTTCTTCGTTTTTGACAAAATAGATTTAAAACAAACAAAAAAAGATGTTACTAGAGATCAACAAGATAAAGATAAAAAGGTCAATTCATTAGGAATATCTAACAATTATAAACATTTTTGTATTTCATATATGAGCCTCAAAATATATAAAGCAAAAATTGATAGACTTGATGGGAAAAAATGGATAATTCAATAATAATAGTTGGAAATTTCAGTACTCCAATTTCAAAAATAGATATAACTAAGCAAAAGATAAACAGGAAAATAGAAGACTTTAAGAACATTATAAACCAACAAGACCTAACATATCTAAAGAACACTTCCCTGAACAATAGCAAAATGCACATTTTCTTTTTTTTTAAATTTTTTTTTTCAACGTTTTTTTATTTATTTTTGGGACAGAGTGAGACAGAGCATGAACGGGGGAGGGGCAGAGAGAGAGGGAGACACAGAATCGGAAACAGGCTCCAGCCTCTGAGCCATCAGCCCAGAGCCCGACGCTGCGCTCGAACTCCCGGACCGCGAGATCGCGACCTGGCTGAAGTCGGACGCCCAACCGACTGCGCCACCCAGGCGCCCCAACAAAATGCACATTTTCTTAACTACACATGGATAGTACTTTGGAATAGATTATATGCCAGGTGACAAAGGAAGCCTTTATATATATAAAATAATTGAAATCATACAAAGTATATACTCTGATCACAGTGGAATAAGATTAGAACTCAATAACAGAAAAATTTGGGAAATTTACAAATATGTGGAAATTAAACCATACACACCTAAATAAACAGTGGATCTAAGGAGAAATCACAAGGGAGATTAGAAAATAATTTAAAATAAATAAAAATTAAAACACAACATAGCAAAGATGTGAGATGTAACTAAAACATTTTGAGCATTTTATACAGGGTAATTTGTAGCTGTAAAAGCCTATGTTAAAAAAAAAGTCTCAAATAATATCAAATAATAGCTGTAAACGCCTATATTAAAAAAAAAAAAAAAGAAAAAAGTCTCAATGTCAAATAATATCAAATACTTCTTACAACCATTTTAAAAAGAAAGAGCGAAAGCAAACCTGCTGGAAACAAGCAGAAAAAAAGAAAATAATAAAGATTAGAGTGGAAATTAATGAAAGGAGAGAAAAATGATAGAGAAATTCAACAAAATCAAAAGTTGGTTCTTTGGGAAAATCATCAAAATGACAAAACTTTATCTAGACTAAGACAAAATACAGAAGACTCAAAAACAAACCAGAATGAAAGAGGTGGTGTTATTACCGATATTGCAGAAATAAAGGGGACTATAAGGAAATATTACAAATGAAAGCATGCTCCTGAATTAGGTAACAAATTAAATGGATAAATCTAGAAAGACATAAACTGTCACAACTGACTTGAGTTCCCAAACATAGAAGAGGAGAAAACACTTACTTTCGACAAAGAAAGTATTTCCCTAAGAACGGTAACCACTATGTGTGGGCCAGTATAATTATATCAGGTCAATATTCAAAACCAGACAAAGACATCATGAGAAAACCAATATCTCTTGTAATTAGAGATGTAAAAATCCTCAGCAAATAACTAGCATATTGAATCTAGCAATAAATAAAACATATAAAAAAGGATTATACACTGTGGCATACCAGGAGTGAAAAATTGGTTAAATATGTGAAAATCAGTTAATGCAATATCCTGCAGTAATAAAATTAAAGATAAAACTCATATGATCATATCAATAGATGCAAAAAGAGGCATTTGACAAAATTCAGAAGCCTACACATGATGAATCAAAATTCCTTATAAAGAGATGGCCCTATGAAGACAAACACTCACAGAAAGAAGACAATGTGAAAAAAGAAGAAAATGGCCATGTGATTCTCTAAAATGTATGTTAAATGCATCTCTCTCTCTTTTTTAAATGTTTATTTGTTTATTTTGAGAGAGAGAAAGAGAGTGCATGCGTGAGCAGGGAAGGGACAGAGAGAGAGGGAGAGAGAGAATCCCAAGGTGGCTTCATGCTGTCAGCACAGAGCCTGACATGGGGCTTGAACCCATGAACATGTGAGATCGTGACCCGAGCCAAAATCAAGAGTCAGATGCTTAACTGATTGAACCACCCAGGCACCCCGTTAAATCCATCTCTTATAGATTGACGAAGTTTTGTTCTTTTTTTCTCCTCTGATAATTTCTACCTTTTATTTAAATTACACGGTCCACTTACGTTTAATGTAATTATTTATATTATTATGTTTAAGTCTACCATATTGCTCCTTTTTCTTTTTATCTGCTATTTGTTCTTCTGTTTTGTGGTGTACAAAATTATTGACTAGAATATTCTTTATTTGTTATTCTAATCCTATGATTATTATTTCTCTTTATTTCCTCAGATGTTGACCAGTGAGGATTCTTTCTTTCCCCTTTCTTTCCCTTTCCCTTTTCCCTTTCCCTTCTTTCTCTTTCTTTCTTTTCTTCCTTCCTTCTTTCCTTCATTTCTCTCTTTCTGCCTTTCCTTCTTTCTTCTTTATTATCCTGCATATATTATACTTACTGATGCACAAATTGTTTCATCTCTGGCCAATGGGAACATTCTCAAGTTGGTTCTTGAAGCTTTTTACATGACCCTACAAATTTTTGATGACTTCCTTGTTTGTTGTTTGTTTTTTGTTTTTGTTATGGTGAGATAACATTTCCTGTCGCAGACCTACCTTTATCCTCTTATAAAAGGAAATCTGATTATGTTCAGTGGTAACTGATATTTAGAGACCACAATCTAGACATTAGACATGCTCATTAATATCAGGTTTATCACTTTTCTAGGCCTTTCAGTAAATAGAGATAGGAAATAATTTGCCTTTCTTTTTTTTTCAAAATAATGTAGAACATAAATGTATACCGATACTTTCAACTAAAATTCAGAACATTTTTCATTTTTACCCATTTTCTGTCATACTGAAATTCACTTCCTGCAATATGCATATTAGTTTAGAGTAACAATAACTGTACTACCATGAAATATGATAAATAAAATTGGTTCAAACTTGATGTGCAGTGCTTTTGTCTTCAGGATACATTTTACTAAAGTCATATAATCAAATTACTGTGTATGAACATTTTATAGAATAAATCCCTTTGTTTGGTTATGTCACCAACTCAAAATGTAAGTTTGTTTCATTTTTTGTTTTCATTTTTTAATGTTTGCCTTAATATAGTTAATTCGGATTGATAATTGTGTTAATTTTTTTTTTTGTTTTCAAAGTCAAATATAGTATATTCAGAGACATGTAACTTCTCTCCATGTTTCTTCAATCTCCTTCTCTTCCTTTTCCTTTGGAAAAATATCTTAAAACATTTTTTCTGTTCTTTTTTTTAAATACAAGCAAATGCATGTGTATTTTCGTAACCTCCCATTCTTAAATAAATGGTAGCACACTAGACGTATGTTTTTCTTTCTTGCATCTGCCACTAATGTATCTTGGAGATCACTCCATAATACTATGTAAAGTTATTTCTCATTCTGTTTTATGGTTGCATAATACTCTATTTTGGATATATCACAGTGTGTTCAACCAGTCTTCTATTGATGGACTCTTAGTTTGTTTACATCCTTTATTATTACAGATCATGCTCTTTAACTACATTTGAAGAAAAAATCACTGATATAATCTGAGTTTTTAATCAAATTTTCAGTTTCAATATTATTAAAATCAGAATAAATGTATTTTTTGCACTTTGTTCTAAAACTAAGATAATTTTTTTTCCTTTCTCAATTGAACTTTTCCAAAGTGTAAAAGCTTCATGATGGCCATAAAATACCTCAAATAACCTTGATATTGGAAGAAATGTATTATTTTGCCTGTGTTGTCTCCAGTCTTTCCTCAGATATAGATACTTTAAAAAGTAACAATCACAACAGAATGAGCTGTACAGACATATACTGTCCACAGAAAGCGCATTGTTGCTTTGGGGAGGTTGAATTAAATGTGGGTTGTGGTAACATTTTCTCTCCTAATTATAATTCTAATATATGCTTCTATAGCATAGTTATTTAATAATTTAGTGAATGTTATACACTATATTTTTTAATAAAAATGTGCATACACACATACATATGTACACATACACATACACACAATCTTCTTAAAATTTCAGAGTGAGCACCAAAGCAATGAAGTCTATCCTTAGACACTGGGTTAGGAATCTACCTTCAAGTTAACACTACATGGCAGTGAGACAGTTGCTGCACACAGTGTGAATTTCTCTGCATACAGTGTAAGCTTCATGACAAGTCAAGTGCTTTACTGTAGAAATTATAGAGAAGAATTTACTTCTAAAGACAGATTTGTTTTTCTGTACAAATGATATTTTTACCTTTACAAAGGAATTTTGTAAAATTCTATCAAGTAGAAATGGAGGGAAATTAAAGCTTTTCTCCTAGAACTGGGAAGACAAGTTACTGTTTTTTAAACATATTTGTTACAAAAACCTAATATTATAATTTGTATTCCCAGTGATTGGAATGTTCACTCATTTGTTACATACATATGCGTGTGTGTGTGTGTGTGTGTGTGTGTGTGTGTGTGTGCAGTGATTAGATGTGCTAGGGAGTAGGTACTTATCAAAACTAGACATATTTTCTGCCACATGGAGATGAAAGTGAAGTGATAGAGATAGATATTAATTAAAGGCTCATTAAAATACAAATTATATTGAAGAAGTGTAGTGCTGTGAGGAGGGCTTATAATGAAGAAATATGACTTAATCCAAGAAAGCAGGAAAGTCTTTGTTTTAAAAAGAATACTGACTGAGCTGAGATATGAAAATAGAGAGGGAGAGATATTACATAGGTAAAAGGCAAAGGAAACATATTCCACCAGAAACATATTCTTCTATGAATGTTCCATGGCTGGATTATTCAGTTGAAATCTTTCACATATTATTATTTTTTTCTGCAGACATAGAAGCATCAATGGGCAATTAATAAACCTTATCTTAGTCCTATGTCTGTAGATTGATTGTTATTCTAGTTTGCTCAGGGCAATCTTGGTTACAGTCATGATAGGCAATTATTACTGTGGCTTTCATTCTCAAAAGTGTCTGTGGTTAGACAGTAAATAGCATGGACATCTATGTCTCTTCCTTGAGCATTGGACAACCTTGACAAGACTCGATCTGTGATCTTCAAGGCTCTTTTCAGCTATAAGTACTTTTGCAATAGTTTTGATAGCCATGAAATTCTGACTAGCTCCTTTTCCTCTTAATTTCAAAAGTAGTTTATTCTTTTGTACACTATGTGTAATCATTGCTGATGTGTTTACTGGCAATGATTCCACTGTCTAAACAGGAGTAAAACTATCCTGTCCTGCTTCTGCATGTGTTCATCCATGCATTTCTGTATATGTCATTGTATGTATAACCTGTTGACATTTTCTATATTTCCTCAGTATCGTTGTATTAACAACTTGGTTCTTGATGATAATTCAGTGGTATCTTCAGTCTTTCCCCCCCAACCCCATTTCACACTAAAATGTGGGAAATTACATGGTAACCTTATGTGTTGTCTCACTGCCACCTGGTGGCAAGAGTATAGAAAAGGCAGCAAAACAAGGATGGATGACTGACCAGTTGAGTCATTGCCCATAGCATAAAAATCACATGTTCTCAAATATTTTTCAGAGAGACCTAGCAGAAGTATTTTCCATATTTCTGGTTTATATCTTTCAATAAACTGTACAGAAAGCCCTGAGAAACAACAAGGGATGAAATTTTCAATGATTAATCAATATGTCTTTTTTGAAGAAAATATGAAAATAGTAAGATATTAAAAATCTACTTTTTCAACTATAACTTTAGAATGCTTTAAGTAATTTTTAACTTTCAAGGATAAACTTTCTTAAAAGTTTTTAATTTTTTGTGACTTTACTCTTTGTAAGTGAAGGAAGTCAAGCTCCCCAATATTTGAAAATATACTATAATACATATAATTTTTTAAATCAAATAGATATGGCTCATGACCTCCCTTTGTGATTTAAGTCATTTTTTAAAAATCTCCAGGACTAAAATCATTGTTTTTAGCTTAAGTGTCTTGTCTTCATTACTAGCTGCTCTATATTATTCTTCACATCAGAATAGAGACAGGTGTTGATTGGTACTTTTCAATGTCTAGAAATTTAATTATATCATCTGGAAAATATGTATTTAGAAAATAATATTGAATATCACTTTGGATCTTGCTGTTCATGTTTTTCTAATACATTATGCTTTAACTTTTTTTAATTTATTTTTTTTTCTTTTAGATCGAGAGAGAGAACAAGTGGGGGAGAGGGGCAAAGGGAGAGAGAGAGAGAGAGAGAGGGAGAGAGAGAGATAGAGAGAGAGAGAATCTTAAGCAGGCTCCATGCTCACTGTGGAGCCTGATGCAGGGCTTGATCCCACGACCTGGATCATGACCTGAGCCAAAACCAAGAGTCAGACACTCAATCATCTGAGCCAACCAGGCACCCCTAGTTCATTATGCTTTAAATGAATGAATCTTATGGAATACCAGTGTTGACATCTGTGGTCTACTTTTCCTATTTGAGGAATTTATCAGTTCAGGCTTCTACATTTGTCGCAATTGTATGTATGTGTCTATATAACATAGATATCCTATTTGAGTTATTCACATATACTGTAATGAATTTCTATATCAGAATTTTTTCCACAGTGTGTAAATAGAGTAGTAAATTAGTTCTTCATATTTTTCCAGCTCTATTTAGATGTAATCAACATATAGCATTGTGTAAGTTTAAGGTATATAATGTAATGGCGTGATATATATATATATATATATATATACACACATATATGTATATACACACATATATATGTGTGTATATATATATATATATAGTAAAATGTTTAGCATAATAAGATTAATTAACACCTTCTTCACCTCACATAAATACCATTTTGTTGCTGGTATTATTATAGTGAGAACATTAAAGCTCTACTCTCATAGCAACTTACATATTTTTTTATCAATTTTCTTTATATGTTCTACTGTATCTGATTCTAAAAAAAAAGACTCTTGTGGTGAATAAGAGAGAATTCACCTTGTAGAGAATTCTCTTGTAGAGAATAAGACTAATTATCCCTATTTCATAAATAAAAAAACAAAAACCTTAATTAGTGAAGGATTTGTTGAAACTAGGAATTCTGGTTCCAATGCCAGAACTTGTTCCTATACATCACAATAAATTCTTGTTTTTAATGTCCACTAACATCCACCATCACTAAGGGAATTTGATATGTTCGTGAAAACACCCCCAAGGAACTGTGAAAGAGTGAAAGAACATCACCTCATGTTTTACAAGATACATGATTTGGCCTCAGTTGAAAAATTAGAATTATAACACATTCCTTTCCAATTTCAAAAGAGGATTAAAGCTAATTTATGCAAAGCCCCTGGCACAATGCTGGGCATATAGTAAGTTACAAATAGCTATTATTAAGAAGAAAATATAAAGCTGACAAGATCCTTGTGGATCATCACACTTGCACTGAAGACAGGCCCTCATAGATATACTGAACTGACAGTGGATTATCTCGAATGGACCACCAGATATTACTGCTGAATTCCAAGGCTACATACACCATCTCCTTTTAAGTGCCCAACAATGACTGTATTGCTGCCATATTAACACTGATTGAGGAGAATATATGTGTTATTAATGTTTGCAAGTCTAGTTCCCTTATCTGCAGTCTCATATAATTAGTTTGCTTCCATCAAGGCAGTACATGAAAGTCTGTCTTACTCCTGGCAGTGTGCAAGACAGTTTTAATAAGCAAACAAATAAAACGTAGGTAAGGCTGTACCAAATTTAATATATGCAGCTAACATAGGAGAGAAGAAATTGTAGAATAAAGAAACACTCATAATTATATGATCACTCCTGGATGTCGTGGGTATGTTTGTGAACGTGTACATGCCTGTACATGCATGTGTGTATGTTTTAATGAAACAGCATCATGCCCCGATCACATAAGCAAAATCAATCCAAGTAACACACTGCTTGTAGGCAAGAAAAGTGAGTGAGTGGGTTTTGGCCAGGACTCAGAACTGAGAAGACACTGCCAGGTGCCAAGAGATTCTAACCAATTCAGTATCTAAGAAAAGAAAGAGAGGGCAAGAAATGGTCTAGAGAGAAACACAGAAAGTGTCACCCTAGTAACCACTTTACAGTAACATGCTTGGGCCAGAATACTCTCAAGACAACAGTGCCTTATGCAAAACTAGGAAAAAGACGTGCTAAGCTGGGGGCTAATGTTTTAGAAGAAAGGATTCAGAGGCAAAAAGGAGCATTTATGTAGATAGATAAAAGATAATCTGGTAAATGAGTGAAGTTATTTTTGAAAGCCCAGGAAATTATTAATATAATGAAAATAAACTTCATATTTCTGTTCAAATACTGAGATGGTACACATTTCAGTATATTTTTTAAAAGATTTTATTCTTTAAGTAATCTGCACCCAACATAGGGTTTGAACTTATGACCCCCAGATCAAGAGTCACAGGCTCCACCCTCTGAGCCAGCCAGGTGCCTCTCAATACATTTATTTTTAACTCTCATAAACAGGTATAATTATCTTTAAGCAAATATATGATATAGCAACTACAAAAAAATAAATTTGAAGATAATCGTTTCCTTTATAAATCACAGAACATTTCCTTTACAAAGTAAGTTCCAAGTGTGCATTTAAGTTTAATTTTAATTTATTTTGATTTTTTTAATGTTTTTATTTATTTTTGAGAGAGAGAGAGAGAGCAGGGGAGGGGCAGAGAGAGAGAGAGGGAGACACAGAGTCTGAAGCAGGCTCTAGGCTCTGAGCTGTCAGCACAGATCCCGACACGGGGCTCGAACTCATGAACCATGAGATCATGACCTGAGCCAAAGTTGGACATTCAACCAACTGAGCCACCAAAGCACCCTAAATTTAATTTTTAAAAGATGGTAATTTACAGATATCTGTGGTTATGGCATACAATGAAAGGTCTACCATAGTCTCAGGCATGAGAAGTATGATAAAATAGAACTGCACACTAAGATCATGATTTTAAGTATCACAGAAATTCAGCAATATAATAGATAGTCTACAAGTTAGACAAGGAAATTGCCTTACTAAAAAGAGAATATAATATATCTTCAGGCTGATAGAAAAATGGAAAAAAATGAAAAAATCCAGTCTTTAGGAACATGAGTCATCAAATGTTAAATTGTTGAACTATGATTCTTCTCTGATTCCATAATACAAAGACAGGAGTACTCAGTTCTTACTCAAAATTGATTTTTAGAGAAAAATAAACTACCAGAAGATTGAAAAGTGATTTCTATGGTCTAGTTATGACGAACAAAATACTTGAACAAGAAGTGAACAACTTCATGAGAAAAAAGGACACCTAATTGTAACTCGATCCAGAAATACATGGAAAGTGATAGGATGGATAAGTAAGAATTAACTCATAAAACAGTTGTCTGGCTTTGAGGAATGGTTGATTTTTTTTATGAAGAAAATATGTGGGATGGGAGTGGGAGTGTGGTGTTTATTTCTCCTACAACTATGATTTTCTACCCTGGCTTCGCATTATAGCACCTGGATCACCTGGGAAGCCATTTAAAAAGAAACATGTTTGTGCCTTACTCTAAAGTAATTAAATCCAACCAGGAGGTGGAACCTAGGCATTTTTAAAACGTTCTCTAGATGACAATATGGTGCAGCCATCCTTAACAAACAGTGACAAGGGCACCTGGTGGCTCAGTCAGTTAAGTGTCCAACTCTTGATCTTGGCTCAAGTCATGATCTCACAGTTGGTGAGATTAAGTGCCATGTCAGACTATGCTCTGAGGGTGTGGAGCCTGCTTGGGATTCTCTCTCTCTCTCTCTCTCTCTCTCTCTCTCTCTCTCTCCCCCCTTCCCTGCTCTCTCTCTCTTTCTCTTTCAAAATAAATAAATAAACTTGAAAATAAAGCAAACAATTCAACAATAATTAACACTAATTTAGTCTATATTTGCCAGGTGCTCTGTTATATGATTAACTTACATTCTCTCATTAGTCCTCACAACACTATGATGTTGGTATGATTTTGTTCCCAATCACAAAAGAGAAAATTGATTCTTACTAAGTAACTTGCTAAAGTTATAGGGATTAGAAGAGAAGGAGAAAAGGATTATCTGACTTCAGGAACTTATAATTGACTTCTATTATGAAATCTACAAGTTCATCCAATTGTTTTTGAAAACATTCATCTACTCACCAATTATATATTGACTGCCTATTGTGCATTAGAATTTGGAAATACTACAGGTAAATGCACATGTCCATGGCCCATGCCCTTGGGGAGTTCATTCCTAGAATATTCTCACTCCTATGCCTAAAATGTAGCTGTGAATACTGATGTCCCTATGACTTTCAGAATATGTTCCCATCTGTCTTTAGCAGCTCTTCAGATAGGAATTTTACGGCAGCTGTACAAAGGAATTTTAAGTTGGTACATACACAACATTCTTTGCTTTGACCTTATAATTCTAAAGCTATGGTAGGTTGCTGGCTGGCTGGTACTTAATACAAAGTTGGGTTTTAATGGGTTAAACTAGTCTTTCAAAGAGGTGTATTTGGCACCTGTCTCAATTGGTCATATCTGCTACCTTTTATATCCACTGTCCCTAGCATACTTCCTATCTCGCACATAATAGATATTGAATAACTTTATTTAATTGAAGTAAACCAAACTGAATGCCAGTCTCAGTTCCAAAGGATTCATTATTTTAGGATTCCTTTTCTACCTTAGGCTTAAACCTTTCACTCCCAGACCTCTGTTATTGATGCTAGGTATCCTGACAGAAGAAGGCCTTATTTAGATAAATAACAGATCTGTTTTGTCTTCTGCTGGGATCTATTTATTCTTGTGATTTGTGTTCACTGGGATGGGAGGTTTCTAAAAGTCCATGTACCCTACTGAGTCCTTCATTAAATATTAAGTGGATATTAATGGAATTAAACATTAAACGGATTCCAGAAAATTAAAATAAGCAAAGTCATCATTTGATGGTGAGGTTTTGTACTTTAAAGTTTATGTATACAATTACAGGAAAGACTTCCGGCAATGAGAGCTTTTAACTTTGGAAGAGAAAAAGTTGTAGTAAAGTCTCTGATGTAAGAACACAAATGTTTCTCCACAGAAAGATGCACTAACTCTTGGGATTTAAATGTCGAATTTTGTGTCCTGTCAAAAGCTTTCAAAGAGGAATTCTCTCCAACCAGACACAAACTGAAAGAGAATAATCTCCCTGTCGTGAACCACTGCTTTTCATGCGCTTTTTCCTAGAACCCAGGTGTGGAAAGGAGCCTGAAAATGAAACTTAACCTTTTATGTTTGCATAAAAATGACGGCTTCAGGGTTTTACATAGAAAGGTGCGTTGAAGGGGGAAAAATAAACTAAGCCATTCTTACTTGTGCAGACCTTTTTGAGCAGATAGCATCCTCAGTGGAAAGCTGTCAGAACTCTCAGATCTGATAGTAAGGACTGGCCACAAGCCTTAATGGACAGTGAGCCGGCCAGCACATTCAATTTTAATTAAGTCCCCATGCCAGGAAAGAAGGCTTTGGGGGGAAAGCAAGCTTTGGGAATGCCATGTGTTCGCAGAGTTGCTCTATATTCATGGAACCATTTGAAATAATTGCAGCTGGTGTGGACATTTAACTGACCAATTAAAAGAATTTTATCATTTGACTCCTGCCAAGCATTTGACATAAGTACAAAATGATCTTTGAATTATGCACACCTTTATGGCTGTTTGTTCTCCTGGGAGGCGAGGCTTTCATCCAGAATTGCTGTCTCTCTTGAATTCAGGCCAGCTCTTCCTCTTAGAGTGTCCTGTCACAAGTAATAAGTGAAAAATAAACCATTCCATTCTTCTTGCAAAAACACCAAGGACTCTGAGTTAACGTTTCCAGCCCAACTCCAAAGAGGCAGAGGAGGCCAATTACAGCTGTCGAAGGCAAGCTGGACGTGGTCGTCGCAGGTAATAAGATCTGCCTGACACTCACCATCTGCACCTTCATGGCAGCAGTTGCTATCAAATTACATTTCCCGTAAAGAAATTAAAGAAAAATCGAATCACACACCATATGTAGATCCAGCTCTCTGGTGTTATTTACATTTGCCTTTGCCATAGTGACTGTTAGGAGAAAGGGTACTTGTGACCTGTTCTACTACTAAATTATGGGTGGATGATTCTACTGCTGAAATATGGCTTTATGCCTGTAATGCCACCTTCACGTATTATGTTAACATCTTATCAGTTGCCTTAGGTACAGGGGGCCGGCTGTAGGTTCAGTTTCAGTGAGCCATTTTTCCTCAATCTGGAGTGCAAAGGGGGACTGTTTGTTGTTGCTGTTGTGGTTGTTTGTTTTTTTAATGTTTATTTATTTTTGAGAGAGAGAGAAGACAGAGCACGAGCAGGGGAGGAGCAGAGAGAGGGAGACACAGAATCTGAAGCAGGCTTCAGGCTCTGAGCTGTCAGCACAGAGCCCACTCGAACTCACGAACCACGAGATCATGACCTGAGCCTAAGTCGGATGCTTAACTGTATGAGCCACCCGAGCACCCGTGTTGTTTTTTTTTTTTTTTAAAGGAAAGAAAGAAAAGAAAACGCATCCAAGTTGGTAGTCTTATCACCAATATCTCTTTCTGAACCCAAAGTTGGTGCTATGGATAAAGAATGGGAAGCAATAGTTTTTCTTAATAGCAGTGGAAAGACTCAGAAAATTTCTCTATTAACGATAAGGCTACCGTTGACAGTATAATAAGGAGAGGAGAGAAAGAAAGTGTGTAAATGGGGAAGGTGCTTAAAATGAAGACTTACCTCTTCATTGTTGCTATTTATTTGGTCTATTGTTCTTTAACCTCTCCCAGTACACTGCTTGTTTTCCCTAAGTATATTTACATGGTATAATTATTCTCATCTTAAAAAAAGGTTATTAGGTCACCTCCAGCTCCTGTTCTGCTGTTGTATTCCCTCTTTCCTTACCTTCATCATTACAGTTTTGAAAATTTCCACCTGCTCACTTCCCATTAGTGCCTCAGTGCACTGCAACTTTGCTCAGCTATCCTCAGCATCCCACTAAACTGGGACATCCCTAATTCATTGCACAGGCTTTAGTCCTCAGGCTCTAACTTTCTGCCCCAGAAACATTTTACTACTTTTTTTTTTCTTTTTTAAAGTCTAGCCGCATGCACTGCCTCATTAATAACTTTTCCTGGTTTTCCTTCAACCTCTGGTCTCCTCTCTTACTGTATCAAACTCATCCCTTTCTTATCTGCACTGTTGTGACCTTAGTGCAGGACGTTAGCATTTTTTGTCTCTATTACTTAAAAACCCTCTGGATTAGTATCTTTCCATTGATTTGTTGAACTTTAAATCCTTCTTTCTTCTTGCTGCCTCTCCTATCATTTTGTAACAACACTCATTTCTTCTCCCTTGCCTTACTAAAGTTTTGCAACGGTCATTAGGATAAAACCCAGACTTCTTACCATGTCCTGCATATGTCCTGGTGACTGCTTCCCAGCTTTGCCCAACACTCATCCACAAACATGAAGCCATACCAAATTGTTTGCAAGTTACCTGACTACTGAATTCTCTTCGTCATACCTTAAATGTTTTATCCCATCTCCTAGTAAGGCCTCTCGTCTACTTTTTCGCATAACTCCTACTCATATTTCATGACATATTTCAAATCTTATCTCCCTGAAAAATCATCCCAGACACTGTATGCAGACAGCCCAATATTCCTCCTCATTGCTTTTGTTGCACTTTGTGCATGCCTCTGTAGCCACTTATACTGTTTTGCAATGGTCTGTATCCTGCCACTTGACTCATCTTTATCTAGTAGTGGACTGCTTTTTTAATTGGTATAGTCCTATTATTTAGAATAGAGCTTGACATTAGTCATTCAGTACTTAGAAGAATGGAAGGAAGGAAGGAAGGAAGGAAGGAAGGAAGGAAGGAAGGAAGGAAGGGGAAGGAAGGAAGGAAAGAAGGAAAGAAGGAGGGAGGAAGAAAGAAGTCCAGAATTCATCCATCTCTTCATCCATCCTTCCAGTAGTAGATTCCATAGGAACCACCCTCTTCTACTCTTAGTTTGTGTGATTCAGGTGGAGTTAATTCCACATTTGGCTTCAAGGGTGGACATATGGATTTTGAAAATACAAGTATAAATTTGAAGCTTTGAAAGCTTTGAAAGCTCAAATATTTCAGACATAGAAAAAACTGTGTTGTATGTTTTCCAAGAATACGTCATATTGAAAGTGAAGTTGTATACTCCTTTATCATATGTATCAACAAAGCTGTCTACTAAATATCTAGCAGGTGTTATATCCCAAAAGCCTAATCTATGAATGAGCTCATTACTTTCAGAGATGAATAAAATCATTTATCCATGCAAATGAGTCCTTGGATGCAAGTTTACATACTTTTTGTGAAAACTTACTTGAACTTTTGCCTAGAATATCTTTATGCATATCCTATATGTTGATATTCTTTTGGTGTTTATGGCAGAACAACTATTTTTGACTCTTTTTTTTTTTTAGCAGTCATACAATCCTTCCTCTGAGATGTCGCAACAATTCCATTTTTCCTCTCCATTTCCAAATTCTTATTTTCCCATCGCCTGTCTTAGTTCTCTGTGGTACCAGTTTCTGGAGAAAATACAGGTGTACCCCACCTCTTCACACTCTCTTTACCAGCAACACAGAAGTGGTAAAAGGTGCAAGACAAAAACTGTATCAAGCCCACAGAAGTATTTTTCAGAAACCAAATTATAGCAACTCGATCTAACATAAAAGTTAAATTTCTGGCTTATCTTGAAAATAAGTTCCAACAAACCTAAAGCCCAAGGTCTTTTATGGTAACCGTTGTGAGTTGAATTGTGTCCTCACCCTCCACCCAAAAGATACATCAAAGTCCTGACTGCTAGTACTTATGAATGTGATCTTATTTGGAAGCAGAGATTTTGCAAATGTAATCAAGGTAAAATGGTCAGGTAAAACTGGATCAAAGTGGGCCTTAATTTAATGACTGGGTGTTCTTGTGTGTTTTTGTTTGTTTTTGGTTTTGGTTTTCGCTTTTGTTTTTTTAGCAAGTCCCTACTCTGTCCCATTACCTCTTGTGCTTCATCACCTCCTCTCCTCTGCAAACTTTTAATTAATTAATTAATTTTAGTGGGGAGAGAGAGAGCATGTGTGAGCACGGAAGGTGGCAGAGGGAGATAGAGAAACTTAAACAGGCTCCACATATAGCACAGAACCCGACGTGGGGCTCAATCCCACCACCCTGGGACCATGACCTGAGTGGACATTAAGAGTTGGATGCTTAACCAACTGAGCCACCCTGGTGGCCTTTTTAAGAAGAGGGAAATTTGGACAGAGACATTGATAGAAGGGAATGCTGAGCAAATATGCACAGATGTAGGGAGAATACCATGTGGCAGAGAATGGAGTGGTGCATCTACAGCTAAGGAACACTAAGGATAACTGTCTATGAAGAGGCAAGGAAGAGTCCTCCCCTAAGAAGCACATGGCTTTGCCAGCACTTATATTGAGAACTTCTAACCTCCAGAACTATGAGACAAGAATTTTCTATTGTCTTAAGCCACTCAATTTATGGTATTTTGTTATGCAGCATAGGATACTAATACAGTAACAGTGGGCAAGAAATGAACAAAGGCTGCTCCCTTTAGATGGGGCTTATGATCTTCTGTTCCAGGAGTTAAGGATAGACCCTGTAACCTCCTATGGTTTCTGTGTCATCAAGGCTAAGTGTTAATGTCATCTGCCACGTTACACTCAGCCGATTTCCGTTATTCGCATTACGTCTTTGGTCCTTGTAAGGTTTAGAATTTAGTATTTGTATGTTAATATGTTCATTTTTATTTCAAGTTGTGTATCTTCTTTAACACAACTATCAAAAATATCATTTTGTTATTGCTGCTGCTGCTGTTATTGATGTAGTTGTTTACATTTAGGATATCAGCTTCATCTTGATCAAAAAAAAAAAAAAAAGGAAAGAAAAAAATATCCAGGTCTTCACCTAGATATTGGTATTTTGTGGTGGAAAATTCATTGTTTCAGGGGTACTCCTGTGCCTTGTAAGATATTTATTGGCATCTGAAGCCTCTACTCAGTACATGCTAGAGACACCCCTATAGTTATGACAGCCAAAAATGATTCCGGGGATTGTCAGATATTATGGAGGGGGTGAGATTTGGGGTGAGGGGTGAGGGAAGAGGTGGGAGCAAAATGATAAAATCTCCCTCAGTAAGAACCACTGTCCTAGACTGTTTATCCCATCCAGTCTCATAAAAATAAACACATTAGCACACTATAACAAATGTTTCAACATAACAAATGATTTCAGAAAATAATGCACATGGCCAGCACACTTTTTTGTCTTGTCACCTTCCATACATCTAGCTCTAAAAATTTTCTTCCTTTAGTCTTGACAAAAAGTGTGAGCTGTTTATTTGGGCACTCTGCCATGCCGATAAAAAACTTCATTCCCGAGCGGAGTGTGGCCAATCAAGATATGTAAATAGGTGTTGGCCAAAGACATCTGAATGGGAGGGCTGTGTGAAACTTTCAGAAAGTGCCATTAAAGAAAGGGCTTACTTATTTGCTTTCTGCTGCATGGAATTTAATGTGATGGTTGGGTCTCTGGCAACCATCCTGAGACAATTCACTAAAAATAGAGGAAAAACAAATCAGAAGTCTGGGTACCCAAAACAGAGGAACTGCCATATCATTTCAGGACTGCCTCCCTTAGAACTTCAATTCAGGAGAGAAAAATAAAATTTTATCTTGTTGACATCATTCTTATTTCAGACTTCCTGCCACATGGAATACAGCCTACTTGTAGTTAACAAATAGCCCATTCCAATTCTAAGAAATGCTCCCAACGTTTATTTGATGATAATCTGCACCATTTCCATATTGGTTTATGCATAGCTCAGTTTAAAGTTAAAAAAAATTGTCCAAGCATTTTTTCGTAGTATGGCAATAATAATATATATCTTATGAGAGTTTGTTTTAGATCAGAGATAAATCAACTAACACACTGTGCGATAGATATGTTGCTATAATCAACCATGAGGACAATTATAACTATTGTGATTATTCTTAGATCTAAGAATGTCTTCATTTAAAATTCCTATAATCTAGGTAAGTGATTCTATTGGTCTTTACAGTGTCTTTTTTGGGCGGCTAGGATACTTGGCTGAGTGAAACTTACATATACGACTTAACTGTTTTCTTTTGTGTTATATATAAGTATGATATTAAATACACAAATTAATATTTTAAAAATGTTTTGGGGACACCAAAATGTTATGATATTTAGTCTCTTAATTTCAAGTGCAGTTATTTCTTTTAAGACTAGA
Organism: Lynx canadensis; assembly: GCF_007474595.2. NCBI lineage: Eukaryota > Metazoa > Chordata > Mammalia > Carnivora > Felidae > Lynx > Lynx canadensis. The sequence goes on along the minus strand of NC_044310.1, from coordinate 151,711,346 downwards.
TCTGACATCTGGAATCACCAATGGTATTTTAAAACTTATGGATGCCTGGGTACCACTTCTAGAGATTCCGGTTTAATTACTGGGTCAGCTTAAACACTGGAATGCTTTTACAGCTCTCCAGTTGATTAAAATTCTTAGCGAAGTTTGAGAACCACCATTTTACACAATAGTCAGGACAGGTATTTTCTCTACTGTTACAGTTGTCAGAGATCAAGAGCCTGGCACCTGAAAGGAGTGAGAAATGTTAGCTCTCCAGTTGTCAGAGTGCTAATCAAAGTAATTATAAGATTTCCTTTTTTTTTTTCCTCATAGTCTTCTCTTCTGATATCCTTATCTCCCTGTCCATCACTGGCCATTCTAAAATAGGAAAGAGATAATTTTTTAAAAACTATGTATATGAACCCTTAGAGTAATGGTTGAAGAGAGATCATCAGAGTGGTTTGGCATCAGGATGGATTCCTCGGCAATTTTAGCCACACTTGTTTTGACTCCCAGCCCATTGCTTTCCTTACTTCTAGTATTGCCCTTTGCCACTATTACCAGTTTCTTCACACTAAACTGAAGGCAAGTTAGGGAAGCAAAGGGGGGAAAATAATAAATTACCTCTTTTTCTTTCTACCTTGGAAACTGTCTCATAACAAATTTCAAGGTGAAATAAAGCAATATAAAATGAGGAGGTGACATTCTGTTTTTTAAAACCGTTTGATATTTTCTAATGTCCGTTTTCTATGAAAAATAATTTATCAAACCTTTGTTCCACCTCCTTCAAAACTCAGCCTGCTAAGAAATTATAGCTTATAGCAATCCAACTTTTATGCCTGGAGGTTGGTTTTAAAATGTACAGAAAGCATATTAGTGCTTGTACTAAGTGGGTATTATGATCTAGGATTTAAAAGAAAGCATTGTTATATACCCCATTGCTGATGTCAAACAGGTTTTAAAGCGGGTCAATTCTAATGATAGAAAATTGAATTTGAAAATTGAACACAAACATTTTTATTTGAAAAAGCCGAGAGTGGTATTCCTGTCACTCAGTTGTAAATACACTTTTAACTTTTGGAAGGAAACTTTCATAAAAAATATATTAGTGTGGTTATTTATAACAAGGAAACATCCATGTTAACACCTTCACAGGTCAAGAAAATAGGACATTGTCAGCATCTAGAGTACTTCTAGATGTCACTTCTCAATCCCTACCCTTCCATCCTGCAAATGGCAATCAACACCCTAAATTTTGTGCCAAATATTTCTTTACTTTTCTATATAGATATACTAAGTGAGCATGTATCCATAAACACTAGAATTAGTTCTGACTTATAAAATTTATATATATGTATTTATAATTTATATGTATGTATATAAATTTTATATAAATGAAACTATAAAGTATGTGTTCTTTGAGGTCTGTCCTCTTTCAGTCTATGTTATGCTTGTGAGATTCATTCATATGATTTCCTGGAGTTGTAGTTCACTAAATTAATGCTACACATGATTTCATTGTGTTTATATGTCACAATAAATTCATTTACCCTTCATATACATTTGATTGTATTCAGTTTGAAGATATGATAAACAAGACTATGGTGACTATTCTTGTACATTTCTTTTAGAGCATCTGACAAAGGTCAGTGTGATAGTTAAAGAGCCTGACATGCCGAGAACTGGAGATGATTAATAGATGGACAGCAAATAAGAATATTAATTCATACAAGGGTAAATGTCCAGGAGACTGAAAAAACTCCTATCACCCACCACCAAGAAATCACAATTCCTTACCCAGTTTTTGCCCCTGAGCTAGTTAGTTCTTCGACCCCAAATCCATTGACTGGAGGGAAAGCTGGGCCCTCAGGAGGCAGAAGACACCAACATGATGTCAAATGTATGCAGTAATGATTCTCTGAGGCTTTCCTCAGAGCGGCATATATAAATTTACTCAGATTACCCTCCAGCGGCAAAAGAGGCATGCCCAAATATTTTGAGGACTTTTGAACCCAGATTTCACGTTGATATTGACACCAAGGAGTCTGAAGCATCATCATAGTCTTCTCATCAGGGTAGAGGTTTATGTGGGGACAGGTAATAGCGTCCTGACCAAGCCCCAGCTCATAGTAGGTCAGTTGAGTCCACCAACTGGTTATCATTTTTATGTTTCTGAGCATATAATTGTAGGCACATCAAATGGGAGTAAGCAGAACCATAACACTGGTTTCTTGACCTGTAGGGTAAGAGCTATCATATGTGGGGAATTCAAAGTGGCAGCTGCTGAAACTGCCAACACCCTTCTGTGTCAAAATAATAAAAACAATACTCCTCCAAGAGATAATGAACATAGATTATCATCAACTTTAAAAATCTAAAGGATGCAAGGGTAATATCCTCATTGTACACCCATTTAATTTTCCAGTCTGATTCCTATATGGACCAGACATATCTAGGATGATATATTAGATTACTCTAAACTTGCAAAATTAATTGTTTACAACTGTGGTGCTTCATGAAGTATCTTAGCTAGATAATAGATTCACTGGACCAGATGAACATAGTGTCAAGTATATGGCCAATGATCTGACAAATGCATTGTTTCTCATGTCTATGGGGAAAGGGAACTAGAAATAGTTCACATTCACGCGAGATGGATAAAGTAAATATTTATTCTCTTGCACAAGGGTTCATGTTAATTTCCTCAATCTCTTTTATAATAGAGTCCAAAGGGACCTGAAGCATTTGCACATTTTACATGAATCCCACATTGCACCATATATATGACATCAATTAATCAGACCAAATGAACAGAAAGAGACAAATACATCGGAAGCTGTGATACAACACACGAACTTTTGCTACTTTGGACCCATGACCCAGCAGACCCTCTAATGTAAGAGGTACCTATGATGAGAAAATATACTGGGTAGAGTTTATGGTAAACTCCTGTAGAATTCCAACACATAATCCTGGGATTTTGGAGAAGGCAGAATATTGTATACCAGTTATGAAGTCATCCCCCGGTATGATGCTGGGCCCTGGTAGAGATTGACTAGTGGTCTGACTAGGAGCCATCAGGCAACCATGTAGCTCATCTTCAGCTGAGTTCCATCAGACCCACCAAGTCATAAAATCAGGTGGAATCTGCACCCATTCACAAGTGAAAGTGGTTCATTTCGAATCAGACAGAAGAAGGGCAGAGAGTATGAGTTGCAAAGCCAGGCTATCTAGGCCTAATGCCATATCCCATTGTTGCACCTAAACCTCTCCCTTGGCTCACTGTATGCTCTCTAACAGGAGAGAGATGATGAGCATGGCAGGCAGAATAATGGACCCCCAAAGATATTCATGTCCCAATCTTCAGAAACTGTGAATATGCTAGGTTATATGGTATAGTGGGTTGCATAGTGTCCCCTAAAATATTCGTTATCCACCAAGAACCTCAAAATAAGACCTCATATGGAAATAAAATCCTTACATATATAATTAAGGTAAGCATCCAAATGAGATCATAATGGCTTTGGGTAGACTCTAAATACAATGTAGTGTCCTTGTAAGAAACAGAAATGTGTCCTTATAAGAAAACACATTGATCCAGAGAAGGTGATGTAAAGATAAAGGCAGAAAATGTAGTAATATATCTACAAGCCAAATACCAAGGATTGCCATCAGCCACCAGAAACTAGGAGAAAACCATGGAATTATTTTTCCCTCAGAGGTTCTAGAAGGACTCAACTCTATGGACATCTTGATTTTGGACTTTTGGATTCCTAAACTATAAGAAAATAAAGTTCCTTGGTTTTAAGCCACACTGTTTGTGGTAATTTGTTATGGCAGCCCTAGAGAATTAATACACATAGCAAACAAGAAATAAGGTTATAAATAGAAATAAGGTTGCTACTCAGCTAACCTTGAGGTGGAGAGATTATCCTGGATTATCCAGGTGGGCCCACTATCCTCATCCAGATCCTTAAATGTGAAAGAGGTGGCAGGAGAGAGAGAAGCAGGTAGATGGCAACATGAGAAGGAATCTGCCCGCCTGTGATGGCTTTGGAGGTAGAGGAATGAGACCGTGAGCCAAGGAGTACAGGTGGCCTCTAGGAGCTGGAAAAGGCAAGAAAGTGGATACTTCTCCAGACTGCCTTTATCTTTACATCACCTTCTTCTCTGGATCAGTGTGTTTTCTTATAAGGACACATTTCTGTTTCTTATAAGGACACCTGCACTGGATTTAGAGTCTAAGTCCCAAGCAGAAACAGATGGCAGTGGCACACACAGAGTAGGATAAGTTGAAGAGCATTTATTTACAAAGGGTCTATGTATACAGTTGTGGATGTAGGTGAGGGATAAGGGATTGTGGAATAACCTGGATATGGTATCAGCAAGTTAATGCCATCCCTAAGCAAGAAGGCATAAGAGGAAAGGACTAGATACCAGAACCCAGAAGGAGAGATATTATTGGTTCAAGGAAGCAGATAGTCTTGCATGGGACCTGGGAAAGGAATAAATACCTTTGTCTTAGTCTGGTTGGTCTCTCATTGACAAACTCAGTTAAAATCGTAAGGCATGGGGTGACTCAGTATGTTAAATGTCTGACTTTTGATTTTGACTCAGGTCCTGCTCTCATGGTCCTGAGATTCAGCCCCTGTCCGACTCTGTGCTGAGCATGGAGCTTGCTTGGGATTTTGACTCTCTCTCCCTCTCCTTCTGGCCCTTCCCCACTTGCATGCATGTGCACATGTTTTCTCTCTCTCAGAAAAAAAAATCATAAGGTAAAGGATTCCTGTTAACACAGATCCCCTGCCTCCTGGGGTAAAGAGCAAGGTGGAAAACATTGGAGAATGGACTATTAGAGGCAATAGAATAAGGGCTTTGGTATTATTCAAAGCATTCAGAGGTCCTGGCAGGACTATTGAAACACTATACAAATACACACTTTATAAATACTTGTTAATTGTATTTAATGTAATACAAGAAAAAGAAGCTATGTGACTGTGTTAAGTAAATGAATGTTAATTAAATACTTACCATGTGATAAACACTCTTCTCTTAGTCCTGAGGATACAGTGGTAGACATAAGAGAAAGAGAAAACAAAACAAAACAAAACACTGCTTCTTCATGAAGATTGCCTAAGTCACGTAGCAAGAATATGATAAAGCTACAAAATACTTTGTTATATGCCAGCAATGCACTCAAATAGATTCTAAATCTCATGATCAAAACCTACATCTGAATATTTTATTGATTTATAAAAGGTCATCTATGAGGCAAAGTATATAATGGATGAATGTCTTTAAAACTTATAGGTAGACTTTTTAAAAATTAATGCTGCAAAATTGCAGTAAATTATGTTTTAAAATGTTACTGTTTGTATACAGATTCCCCATTGTGTTTGGTTACTACTAGGTAAACAGTACAGATTTCGTATGTAGGTTAGAGCCCTCAACCCTAAAGTTCAAGTGAATGTAAGTGTACTCTGATACAAACAGACTCTGAGGAAAGCACGGGTGGGGAGAAGCTGACGGTAACTCAAGGCAAAATGTAATTCTGAGGTCCCTATACATTGAAGTTTAAGAAGATATTAACTATACAAACAAGAAACCCTTCAGGGAAATAAATATATGGGCTGATCCCTGCAGAATGAGGTTTTGTTTGTTTTTGTCTAATATGGGAGAAGATAACATTTCAGAAAGAGAAAGTGACGTAACAGAGAAGTGGATATTAGAAAACATGTGACGTGCCTGGATGACTCAGTCCATTGAGCATCTGTCTCTTGATTTTGGCTCAGGTCATGATACCAGGGTCTGTGGAAATGAGCCCTGCATCGGGCTCTGTGCTGAGCATGGAGCCTGCTTAAGATTCTCTCTCTCTCTCTCTCTCTCTCTCTGTCTCTCTCTCTCCCCCTCTCTGTCTCTCTCCCCACCTCTCTTAAAAAATAAAACATGAGGCCTTTGGTCATCTAAGTTTTTTGTGTGGACAAACATATTTGTTTGCTTTAGTCCATTAGGAAGACATTATGAGGAAAATTTCCAAGACCACTTCCTTTCCAATGTGTCTGGAGGTATTCATATTATTTGCAGCAAAGATAATTATATTCACTTGCTTCTTCTTAAAAGCAGATTCAGATCATTGTTTACAAGATCAATCATTTACAATTAAATGTAATAGATAAAAAGTCTTATGAATTATGAAATGTTAGCGATTTAATCAATTATAAAAACTTTCCCCTTCTCTATTCATCAGACATTCTATTAATTCTTTAAGGACTTATTTTTCCTTCTTCAGACCAGAATTTCCCTCTCCTTATTTTGTGTTTCTATAGCCACTTGTATGTGTTTCTGTGACAAAGCAATTTTAAATTCTTTTAAAATTTACACCCAATTAATATTGATTTACTATCAAATACTGACTTATCTAGCAAACAGTAAACATTATGTAACAGGTCACATTTGTCTTCCCTTTAAGTGCTCAAAAGTATAAAGCTAACTTTGATACTCAGTGATAAGATTTACACTAAGCTAAATAATCAGTGTATTTGTTTCTCTTTATACTTACAAAAACATAAATAATAAATCGCTTAAAATTTTGTTTTTATTTTTAAAAGTACTGGTTCACGTCATATGTTCTTAGTACAAGAATGTCTCCCATGAATAATTTCTGCACATATATGAACTATTCTTTCTCAAGTAATATATTTAAGAGGTAGTTAAGAGTTATGATTCTAGTAAGTAATATATAAAACAAAGAGGTGGGAACAGAGAAAACTATTTATTAAAACACATAGCTTTGTAAAAATTATAACTTAACTAAAATTACAGTGACATGCTGCCCAGTTAATCTCACCCAGCAACTCATTGGAGGAATTGGCAAACATGCTTTATAACTTTAATTGAATTTGTACTCACTGCAAAATTAATAGCTCTTAAAGCTACACAGCTTAACAACTAAATAGGTTAATGTACATGTACACATGGTCAAAATATTTGTGCCTGTCAATACTGTTTTCTCCATTTCCAAAGTTATAGTTTTCTGATTAGCAAATCATAGACTATATACAATCGTGTTCAATTTGTGACATAATCGACAAGGCAACAAAAGTACTGATCCTATTGTTGAGTCACCATATGGTTGACCCTTGTCTGATTGACTTTGAGTTTTGGTGACAATAGTAGGAAATCATAATGCTTCTCTGGTATAAAAGAATAAAAGAAGGTGAAATTGTTGGGAAATCAAAATCTAGGTAAAAGGTAGTTCTCTGTGTGTATTTGTGGGTCTGTTAATGTGGTTTGAGCTTTATGGTAATAGGATTTGTGGATATTGGAAAGAATTTCCTCCAACTAATTTCCTATTATATCCCTTACATTTTGCTATTAGCAATTATATTTTTGATTTAGATATTGGCCATCTAACTATTTCTGAAATGTATTGGGTCACCAAACATCTTGTAAAAATGTGTTTGGCAGGATGTTCTCTTTGGGGAATTATTTGAGGAAGATTATAGAATGAGCATGTTGTATAACTTGGGCATGTATATATTTTCTTCAGGACTTTGCTTTTGACAGAGAAGAGTAAAACTCTGTGGTAGAAATTTCAGATATCAAACACAACTTGTTAAAGAATCTTTCTAGTTACCTTCTTGTTGAGAGTGGCCATGGTACATGGTTCTGCTCGAAGAGTCATAGGGAGTAATTTGCTAGGTGGGATTTCTGAGATTATGAAGGCTTTTTTAATTAAGAGAGAGAGAGAGAGCAGACCCAGATGGAACACCCCTTTATGCATTTTTTTGGTCTCTTTTTTCTTCTTCCCCTAACTTGTCTTGCCTAAAATACTGATCAGAGGCTATGTTGCAGTCATGAAGAAACAAACATGAGAAAAATATTAAAGCATAAGATAGGATAACTCTATGCCTCTAATGGCATGTGCTTGAGCTGTCCTGCATGGAACTCTCTAAGAAAGACTTTTTATGGCTTGAGACTAATAGACTTCTGAGTCAAGCACATTAATATAGAGTTTTCTGTTGCTTGTAGCCAAGTGAAATTCTAACATAAACTTTCAATCTCACCATGCAGGGAACTGCCTCCTCCATCACTTACTAATCTTGTTTCAATGCCAAAGCCAATTAGATAACCCAGGAGAATGCCAGTGTCACATTGCTTAATACACCGTTAGAAAGTTTTTGTAAAGGAGAAGGCTTCTAAAACTATCCTGAATGATTATTATGGAAACTTATTCAACATAAAAAATGCCACACATGAACAAAATAATGCCCAGGGTGGGTTTTTTTGTGGAGTATTTAAACAATCATTTAGAGCAAAGAATTCCCATCTGTATGTCTTTTTTCTCCTAGGTTTATTTTTAGCAGGTTTCATAATGTAGTGTCTGCCAGAATAGGGTAGGAGAAACCCTATTTTGGCCCATAATGGTGTATGACAAAATATCATGAAACAAAAAGTAAAAAGAATTGAAAGAGGAATCTCTTGACCTGAATTTATTCTTTAGATTATGGTTGACAGCATAATGAGAAATGATAGTGAAAAGCGATCTGTCAGGGAAAAAGATCCAGATTTTTTGCTGCAATGTTGCATTATACTATGAAATAATAATAATTTAGATTAAAAAAGGTAAGAAATTAAATATTTAAAAATAAAGTAGGAAGAATGTATTTAGCAGATGAGAATTATTTCCAATACTTAATTCTATCCAGGACTAACAACGTTAATGACTAATTTAATGGAGCTACAATTTTGTTATTTAGATTAACTTTCTGCATAAGATATATTAACAGTATTCAGCAAAAGAATTTAATGTGGAAGACTTGAAATAAAATATTAGCATGAAGAGTTTCATAATTATATTTTGTCCAACAAGAGACAGAATATTCCGTCAGGACAAATTAGAGCAAAAGAAATGGAAATTTGTCTTTGAAAAGATTAAATATGTCCACATTGGGCAAAAGCATCTCAAAGAATCTCAAAATCCAAAGTGCTGTAAAACATTACCAAAATGTGCTTGAATATGCAGTATGGCTTACATATGCAGTGTTGGTTAAAAAGAAACATTCAAATTAGTTATCAAATTTAGAAATTTAACAGATTTGGAAGAGGGAGTCTGTTTTAGCAGTTAGTAAGGGCATGGAATTCATGTATTAGTTACAAGGCTGGGAAATAAACTGAACTGAACTCATTTTGCGACCTAAAGCATATCTCCTCTCCATCTTGATTTCCTTTGCTGTAAAATTGTGCTGATAGAAATCAGTGGTCCTTGTTTCCTTAACCTGCCTCACTTCATGGGCAGGAAGTTCCCTTGAAAGTTAGTACAGAGAAGGTTACACTAAAAACAAACATTAATGCACATGCAGTTGTACGTATAAGCCCTAGATTTTACTGTTATAGTAATAGCCACTTGCAACTATGATTATCTTTGATTTATAGTCAAGCACAGCTATTTAAATGCAAATATGTGTTTTCATTTGGCGGTTTCAAGGCAGAATTGATTTTATATTGTCAATGAGTATTTTACTTTACTTATGCACATGCTTATTCTTCTTTATAATGTCATTAAACTAGATGGCAACTTGTAGTAAATTATTTCTAGATACCTTTATAGTACCATGCATATGGTATAACTGTATAGCAACCTGAATAAAACATGTCTATATTTATTTAGAAATAGAATCTTATCAATACTTAGAAATAAGGTATTTCTTTCACTCTCTGTGGGGTGGTGTGAATTTTGATGACGCTTTTAAAATGATTGTTGATTGGTGTTGTAGTTGGGATGCCCATCTTCCAGAAAGGTGATGGTGAACTCGTGATTACCTTCCTTCCTCTATATCCCTCTTCCCTTCTTTCTACTATTCCTTCTTTTCTTTCCATTCCTCCTCTTTTCCTTACTCCCTTCCTTTGCTTTTCCTTTCTCCTTGTCTTGCTTCTTGTATCCATCCCTACACGTCTTCCTCTATCCCTTCCTTCTCTTTCTTCTCCCGTCACCTTTTCATCTTCTCTTCTTTTTATCCTCATTTCCTTCCATCTCTTCTCTTTCTTTCTTACTTCCTGACTCAATTCCAACCATCCATCCTACCTGCTCCTCTTTCTTCCTTTCATGCGTCCTGCCTCCTTTACATCCATACATTCATATATTTATCCTCCATGCTTTGCTTTCTTCTTTCTTATAACAAATATTTATTGGATACTTACTACATGCCAGATGGCATGCCCAATATTAGGAACTCCGAAATAAATAACACTTGATCACTAAGGAACTGAATGTATACAAGGAGGAAAGAAAAATATCAAATTATTAGTAAAATCATGTAGCGGGAAGAGGTATGGGTTGAAAAATGAGGATTGTGCACAGAGTTCCATTTCTACCCTCCATTTCTACTTTCAGAGACCACTTACAGATATCTAGTGCAGAAAATAAGCACCCCCCTACTGTGATACACTGTATCACAACTCTTAAAAAAATTGCTCTCTGCAGATTTCAGTTATTTATTTCAATAGCCCATCGTATTGTCCTAAGAAAGTTCATTCTGGAGAGGCCTTGAATTAGTCAAGCACCAGAAATTGGGCTTCTCAAACCTTTCACATTCTCAAGAAAGACCTGTTTTTATGCCTGGACCTTGGTTCAGCTGGGAATTGACCTGAATCCTTGGAGTAACCTGCCTGATAAGAATGTTTTTGTTTTCCTGAGGTCTTGGGCTATTCTGTATCAATTTGACATCTTAGGGGCCAGGAGACCGAATAGCTGAGGTCAGTTAGATGAGCATTGCATGCCTGATGTGACTGATTTACAACAGAAACCTTGGACACCAAGTCTCAGGTGAGCTTGCCTGTTTGGCAGCACTCCACATGTGTGGTCACATGTTGTTTAGGGGAAAGTTAAGCCTGTTTGTATGTGGCTTTATGGGAGAGGACACATGGAAGCTTGTATCTGGTTCTCCTGGGATTCACCCATGTGTCTTTTCCCTTAGTCGATTTTAATTTATATCCTTTCACTGTAATAAGATATAACAGTGAGTATAATAACAACTTTATGAGTCCTAGGAGTTCTAGTAAAACAGAGCCTGACGGTGGTCTTGGAGACCCTTAAGACGCCAAGAGATAACTGTTCCATTTACTGTACTTTCTATAGATGACACATAATACTGTAGTTATGCAGTATAATACCATTGAGAGCAATTAGGTGAAAGTGTATGGGATCACTCGATTCGTGTTTCTTACAACCATATTTGGATCCACATGTACAATAAAATGCATCTCAAGATCTCAAAATAATTTTTTATACAAGTTTTTGAGCTGTACCCTTAAAATCGGTGCATTTTATTTTATATCAATTTACACCCCAGAAGTTGATTTTAAAATTTCTGGATTCTGACACACATATTCTAAGAACTGGGAGAACGTGTCACTACTACGAGTTATACTGATTGAAAAAAGTTCCAAATTGCTTTATTTATTATAAGATCCCGGTCCTTGCCCTTCGTATAGTAGCCAGAAACATTTATGCATTCCCTTGATGTTGGTTTTTATTAGTAAATCAACTTTTCATGCTTTTCTACTTAGGTTTAACGTTTTCTCAAGAGGCTCCTCAGTCCTTCCCACAAAGAGGCTTTTAGGGGGCAACCTCATCTTTCTGCCAGAAGTACTCAAACACACTGTAAAACCAGTCAGACACAAACTGGAACCCCTCCTTCAAAATAAAGACAAATTTAATGACCCTACTAAATCAACTCCAAATAGGTTAACTAAGTGTTTATTTAATGCTAATGTTTTACCAGGAATTGCAGAAGTTGTTAAATTACACAAAACAAGATTCATACCTTCAGGGACATTAAGTTTCTTCTTTGAACTTTAGTTTTCTCAAGTATAGAATAGTGAAAATAAGAGTATTTACCTTATAATTTATGAGAATTAAATGAATTTCAAAGTGTTATGTAACAATACGAAGAAAGTGGTCGAATGGGTGGAAAAGAGTACATACACTATGAGCTTCAGAAGAGGAGCAAAAACAATGATGTGTCAGGGAATTTTAAAAATGATGGGACTTGAGTAACCTGTAGAGAAATTCGGTGGAGGTACAGGAATATAAAACACTAATAACAAGGGTGGATGTTTGGCATTGGGCTAGAAATGATAATGAATTTACAGGGTTATGGTGGAACATGAGGATGGATAGATGAAGAGCACAATTGTAGAGAACTTTTCATAATAAATAAAGGTGATATTTTTATCCGAGAAGTAATAAAAGGCTATTAAAAATTTCTAATTGGGCACAATAAAAAGTTGGTGTCTCAAAGAATAGGAATGTGATCTTCATCAGTAGGATGGTTTACAATTACATAATCTCAATATATGGGAAAGATGTAGGAGACTACTTTGATGACCCAGATATGAAGTGATAAAAGTCTGAAATCTTGAAGTCTGGACCCAAGAAATAGAATGAAACAAATTAAAGTAAATTTTTATAGTAACATAATAATGTAATCTAATAACATTATTTTTACTGAAGTATAGTTAACATACAGTGTTATATTAGTTGTAGGTGTACAATATAATGATTCAGCAATTAATTAATTATAATTTTATTCTTTGAATTTATATCCAAATTAGTTAGCATATAGTGTAATAATGATTTCAGGAGTAGATTCCTTAATGCCCCTACCCATTTAGCCCATCCCCCTCCCACAACCTCTCCAATAACCCTCTGTTCTCCATATTTAAGAATCTCTTATGTTTTGTCCCCCTCCCTGTTTTTATATTATTTTTGCTTCCCTTCCCTTGTGTTCATCTGTTCTGTCTTGAAGGCATCATGAGTGAAGTCATATCATATTTGTCTTTCTCTGACTGACTAATTTCGCTTAGCATAATACCCTCCAGTTCCATCTACATAGTTGCATGATTCAACAATTTTATACATTACTTAGTGCTCATCACAATAAGGATACTCTTGATCTCTTTTTTCTATTTCACTCATTTCCCCCCCCCCCCACACACACACACCTCCCCTCTGGCAACCATCAGTTTGTTCTCTATATTTAAGAGTCTGGGTTTTTTGTTTATTTGTCTCTTTTTTTCTTTGTTCATTTATTTTGTTTCTTAAATTCCGCATATGAGTGAAATCATATGGTATTTGTTTTTCTCAGTCTGACTTATTTTACTTAGCATTATACCCTCTAAGTTCATTTATGTTGACAAATGGCAAGATCTAATTCTTTCTATAGCTGAGTAATATTCATTGCATATATATACCACATCTTCTTTATCCGTTCATCTATCGATGGACATTTGGGCGACTTCCATACCTTGACCATTGTAAATAATGGTGCAGTAAACATAAGCGTGCATAAATCTTCCCAAATTAATCTTTTTGTTTCCTTTGGGTAAATATCCAGGAGAGGAATTACTAGATCATATGGTAAATCTATTTTTAAGTTTTTGAGGAAGCTCCATAGTGTTTTTCACATTTGCTGCGCCTATTTGCATTTCTTCCAACAGTACACAGGGGTTCCTTTTTCTCCACATCCTCACCAACGCTTGTTATTTCTTGTCTTTTTATTTTAGCCATTCTGACAAGTCAAAGGGATACATTATTTGCAAATATCTTCTATTCAATAAGTTGCCTAGTTGTTTTGTTGATGATTTCCTTCACTGCAAAACCTTTTTATTTTGGTGTAGTCCCAATAGTTTAATTTTGTCTTTGTTTTCCTTGCCTGAGGAAACATATCTAGAACAATATTTCTACGGACAATTTTCTCGAATTTTTATGTTTTCTCGAATTTTTATGATTTCAGGTCTCATATTTAGGTCTGTAACCCATTTTGAGTTTATTTTTGTGTGTGGTGTTAGAAAGTGGTCCAGTTTCATTCATTTGCATGTAGCTCTCCAGTTTTCCCAGCACCATTTGTTGAAGAGACTGTCTTTTCCCATTGTATATTCTTACCTTCTTTGTCATAGATTAATTGACCATAAGTATGAGTTTATTTCTGGGCTCTCTGTTCTGTTCCATTGATCAATGTGTCTCTTTGACGTAATACATTATTAAATGGTAATAATTAGGTCTGCGTGCTTTTTGCCTTTATCAAAGAGACTATATGTTGATTTAATGGTTAATTAATAGTCTGTAACTATTATACTTTTCATTATTTCTTTTCAGTGGGAATTTGCTGTTTTCTTCTCAGCATATGGATGAATGACTCATTGTTAGTAACAATATATCGAGTATACACTGTGAATTATTTGCTAAATTTGTTACACAATCTTCAGACTAATCATTCATTCAGCATATAATTGGGTCTGTATATTACATATTATATTAGGTATGGATAAAATATGATATTTTATTTACAAGATAATATTTTATGGCTATGAAGCTGGAATGTCTTCTATTTTCATTTTCATTTCTGCAATTAGATAAATATAAACACCACAATCCTGATAAAACATACTTCCCTCATCTCCCAAATTTCCCTCTGGGCCTTCTGTATTCAGTCCTCTTCCTCACTCTCCACACACTGACAACCACTTCTCTGTTAATATAGTTCTGCTTTTTTAAGAGGAATTTTGTTTAAATGGAATAACATAGTTGATATACTTTTATGACTGGCTTCTTTCATTTAGCTGAATGCTTTAGAGATTCATGCATATTCTTGAATGTATCAGTGTAGATTCTTTCACTTTGTTCTTAAGAGGTATTCAGTTGTATGAATAAACCACAATTCTTTCATCCATTCACTATTGTTTGGACATTTGGGGTTATTATGAATAAAGCTGCTATGAACACATATACAAGACTCCGTTTGGACTTATGTTGGATCATATGGTAGAATATATGCTTAATTTTTTTTTTCAACGTTTTTATTTATTTTTGGGACAGAGAGAGACAGAGCATGAACGGGGGAGGGGCAGAGAGAGAGGGAGACACAGAATCAGAAACAGGCTCCAGGCTCTGAGCAGTCAGCACAGAGCCCGACGCGGGGCTCGAACTCACGGACCGCGAGATCGTGACCTGGCTGAAGTCGGACGCTTAACCAACTGCGCCACCCAGGCGCCCCTATATGCTTAATTTTATATGAAAGTCTTTATTTATTTATTTAAAAATTTTTTTTAATGTTTTTATTTATTTTTGAGACAGAGAGAGACAGAGCATGAGTGGGGGAGGGTCAGAGAGAGAGGGAGACACAGAATCCGAAGCAGGCTCCAGGCTCTGAGCTGTCAGCACAGAGCCCGATTGAACCCACAGACCATGAGATCATGACCTGAGCCGAAGTCGGAGGCTCAACTGACTGAGCCACCCAGGTGCCCCAATATATATATGAAAGTCTTTGTAAGAAACTTTGTAACTTTTATAGGAAACTTATTTCAGTAGTGGCTACCTCATGCTTTATTGCTACCAGCAATGTATGAGAGTTTTATCTGTTCCACATCTTCATCAAAACTTGGCATTGTCAAACGTTTCTTTTTAAATTTTAGCCATTCTGTTGGGAATGGAGTGGAAATTA
Source organism: Lynx canadensis (assembly GCF_007474595.2). Taxonomy (NCBI): domain Eukaryota; kingdom Metazoa; phylum Chordata; class Mammalia; order Carnivora; family Felidae; genus Lynx; species Lynx canadensis. The sequence goes on along the minus strand of NC_044310.1, from coordinate 151,695,864 downwards.
ATTTTGGCTTTTATATTTGTTTTGCTAATGATTAATAATACTGGACACATTTTAAAGTGCTCACTAACATCATTATATCTTCTTTAGCATAGTGTTTGCTCAAATACACTATCCATATTTACTGATGTTTGTCTTATTATTTCACTTCAAAAAAGCTTTAAATATTCCAGATACAGGTACTTTATTGGATATATGCATTATACTTTTCCCCAATATTTGGCTAGCTTTTTATTTTCTTAACAGAGCAAGTATTTTAATTTCATTGAATTCCAACTTATCATTTTTTTTTCCTTTATAATATGGGCTTTGTTTCTGTGTGTTCTCTTTAAGAAATCTTCACCTCAGTCAGAATCATTAAGATTTTTTTTACTGTTTTATTTTAGAAATTTTATAGAATTAACTTTCATATGTAGATATAGGCTCTATTTTTAGTTAATTTGTGTATATAGTGTGACATAAGGGTCGATTTTTTTTTTCATATGGCTTAATTGTTTACTGCCAATTACTGAAAAGACTACCCTTTCTCTATTGAATTATCTAGGCTCATTTGTTGAAAATCTGATAGTCATATATATTTAGGTCTATTTCTGAACTCTCCTGTTCGTTCTGTTGATCTATGTATCTATTTTTACACAATACCACATTGTCTTTATTAATGTAGCATTGAAGTGAGCATTGAAATCAGATAATGTAAGTCCTCCCACTTAGTTCCTCACTTTTGAAATTATTTTGGCTATTTTGGGTGCTAGGGGCTTCATATACATTTTAGAATTGGCTTATTAGTATCTATAAAACTCTTAAAATTTATTATGATTTTATTGAATCTATAGCTCAATTTAAGAAGAATTGGCATTTGAACAATATTAAATATTTTGATCTATGAACATAGTATATCTTTCCATTTATTTATGCCTCCTTTAATTTTTTCAACAATGTTTAGTAATTTTTGGTGGATAAGTTTTATTTATAATTTTTAAATATATCCTTATGTGTATACTATAATCTCTAGACTATTTTAAACTGTCTTGTATTTTAACTTCAATTTCCAAATATTCATTGCCGGTATATAAAGCATGCAACTGATTTTTAAATTTCTTCATGTATATTATGAACTTGATAAACCCAATTATTACTTCTAAAGTTTATTGTGAGTTCATTAGGATTTTCTGCTGAAATAATCAATTAGTCTGTGAATAAAGATCATTTTACTTTTTCCTTTTCAGTCTGTATACTTTTTACTTACTTTGTATGCCTTTTTGCAGTGGCCACAATCTTTAATGGAATGTTGAATACAAGCTGTGAGTGAACATTTTTTCTTGTTCCTGATCTTAGGAGGAAAATAATTTAGCTTGTCACCATTAGATACGATATTTGAAAGAGGTATGTATGTATGTATGTATGTATTTTTGACAGCACAAGCAGGGGAGCGGAGCCCAACCTCGGGCTCCATCCCATGACTTGGGATTATGACCTGAGCAGAAATCAAGAGTCAGTCGCTCAACTGACTGAGCCACCCAGGTGCCCCTGAAAGAGGCTTTTGGAGATGACTTTTTTCATGTTAAGGAAATTTTCTGGTATTCCTAACTTAATTAGAGAGTTTGTTTTTTTTTAAGAAGTTGAAATTTATTATTTTCAGTTTCTTTTTTCTGCATCTGTTACAAGATCTCATTTTTCTTTTTATGTCAATATTGTGAATTGCACTGATTTTTAAATATCAAACCAACTTAAATTCTTCAGAGAAACTGCTTCTGTTTTCTAAAATTTAGGTGAGGAAGGTTCACATCTATGTTCATAAGGAGAATGCTCTGAGATCTCTTCTAATTTCTTTATGTGGTTGCAGTATATGATTTCTCTCCTCATGATTTGGGAATTTATCCTCTTCTCCTTTCTGTAAGAGTTTCTTTACTGTTGGTATTATGCTCCCCATAAATGTTTGGTAGAATTCACCAATGAAGCCACTGGAACTGGAATTTTCTTTTTAGGAAAGTTTTAACTGCAAATTTAACTTTTTAAAAAATAATTATTGAACTATTCAGGTTATCAATTTCTTTTTGAGTGGATTTTCTTAACTTATACCATTCAAATTTATGTGTATTTCATACAATTTGACAAATGTGTAGTTGTACAGAATTGTATTTTTTATATGTCTATAGGATTTGAAGCATTTATTCTTTTTTTTATTCCTGATACTGGTAGTTTGTGTCCTTTCTTTTTCTTTTTCTTTTTTTTCCTGGTCCATCTGGCTAGAAGTTTACCAATTTTATTGATCTTTTCAATGAGCCAGTTATTGTTTTCATTGATTTTATCTACAGTTTTCTGCTGTTTTATTATTTTGCTCTTTATTATTTTCCTTCTTATGCACAATTTGTAGGTTTTTAGTTTTGGTGTCTTTTTGTTTATTTTCAGTTTTCTAAGTGAAGGCTTAGATTATTGATTTGATACACTTCTTTTCTAAAAGCTTAGCAATTAATTCTGTGAATTTCCCTTTCAGTCTTGCCTTAGTTGCATCTCACAAATTTTGACATGTAATTTTTTTTCAATCAACTAAAATTGCCTTCCAATTTTACTTGTAATTTCTTCTATACTGTAATCAGCCAAGGGTTCTACCACGAAAACAGATGATAGATAGGTAGACAGATACATAGAAATATATATATGTATATGTATATATACACACACACATACATACATGTATACATAAAGTGTATTATATATATATAATATATAAATAATATATAAAAATATATATAATTTACTGCAAGGAAAGGAATTGCCTTTTGTGACTGTGGTAGCTTGCTAGGCATTTCTTACAACTTCTTAATGTTGCCCAGTATTTATATATATTTAATTTTAGTTGTTATATTTACATGTCTATAGTTTGATTTGGATCTTTTTTATGTCTTCCATTTCTTCCTTCATCAGCTTCATTTTCTTCCAGAGTTTGGACACAGGTAGTATATTTATAATAACTGTGTAATGGCCTTATTGCTAATTCAGTCATCCATATCCTTCTGGTTATTTCTCGATTGATTTTTCTTCCCCCACCCCCTTTTTTTGAGGGGGATGCCTGATAATGTTTGATTGGATGCTGGACATTATTCATTTTGTGTTTTATGTGCTGGATTTTGTTGTATATTCCTTTAAATATAGCTGGCCTTTGTTCTGAAACATAATTAATATATCATTATAATTATTTTGAGACTTGCTTTTGAGCTTGATAGATCAATCTCTATTTATGGTTTCATTTCACCTATTAATGTAGTAACTTTCTGAAGAGTCTCACCAGTGTTCTTTCCATACATTAGTAGGTTTTTCACTTCAGATGATGACATAAGCAACTATTTCCAGTCCTGTGTAAGCTTTGGTAATTGTTAAGCCAAATGTTTTCCTTAGTTTTTCCCTCTAGTCTTGGGTAGTTTCCTCACACACTTGTGAAAATTAGACAAGACTTGAGTTGACATCTATGAAGATATCTGAACCTCTCTTTCTGTTTTACTTCCTTCTCTCCATGATTCTGTTCTGTAAATTCAAGCTGCCTTGACTCCCCTGAACTCTAAACTTTGTCTTCTCATTCAGTCCATTGAGCTCTGTGTGGTTTCCCACTCTGCATACAATGGTCTGGAAATTCTATTTAGCTGGTAAGCTGCGGCAATCATAGGGCTTACCTCATTTTTGTCCTTCTTTCAGGATACAGTCTCTTGTGTTCCTTGTTGTCCAATATCTGAACACTGTTGTTTTCTATATTTTGTCCATTATGTAGTTCTTAAAAGTAAGAAGTAAATTTCTGATCTCATTACTCCATTATGAAGAGATCTGGAAGCTCAGATGGTAGCTTTCAAATTATTTGTTTAGGACAAAGCTGGTTCCTGGTATACAGATTGGTTAAAAGTTTAGAGCTTTTATAGTGCAATAAATCTGTTCAAATATATAAAGACTTTTTTTAAATAACTAAAGAGAATGTCTTCCAGAAAAGAAGCAATGCAATTTAGTGTATTTCTAGGGAAAACTGTGTATTTTTACAATGTACAAAGACCAGCGATTTAGCTTTAATGAATACAACACATAATTAATCTGGATAATGATAAGAGTGCATTTATTAACTAAGGACAAATTTAAGATCTACTGATATAATATACATTTCATTCACTACCTTGGTCTTCAAAAAAGCTATAATTTGTAACAACTGATTCATTTTTGGTCCAATGTGATAGATTACTTATAAATTCATTAAAGAAATTATCTTCTATTTTTGTAAGCTTATCCATTAATTTTTGAGAGAGAGAGAGGGGGAAAGAGAGAGAGAAAGAGAGAGAGAGAGGGACATTGGGGGGGAAGGGGGGCAGAGAGACAGGGAGAGAGTGAATCCCAAGCAGGCTCCACACTATCAGCATGGAGCCTGATATGGGGTTTAAACTCACAAACCAAAAGATCATGACTTGAACTGAAATCAAAAGTTGGATGCTTAACCAACTGAGCCACCTAGGTGCCCAAGAAATTATCTTCTAAAACAACCTTATAAATGCACTTAATCAAATCTTCACCTAGAATGTCTATATAATTTTTTAATGAACTTAGATTTCATAAATTATTAGAGCTGTTAGGTCATTATTTTCATATGTCAATTACTGATGAATGTATTAACTATTCACGTATGAACAGATTATCTTCTGCAGGAATAGGTGGCATATTTTAAGAAAGCGTCTGCTAACATGTTATTGCTCATAGAAAAGGCTTTAGTCTTTCAGTAAGATTTACATATACTCAATGAGATGAGGCAAATATTAATCATTTGCATAAAAACTATAATGTGAAGTTTGTTATTACAAAAGTACCCCAGGTAAAGTAATAACCATTTGGATTAAAACTGACATATAAAGTATATTATCAGGAAAGCATCTAAATTTTCTGAAGGAATGTTCAATTTTCTAACCAGACATGCTTATGTTAATGTATTAGAAACAGCCACTAGTATTAGTCCAAATCACTGAAACTAATGAGTACAAATATGATTTACCTACTCCTTTCTCTACCTTAATTTTCATGCCCCAAACACACAGCACTAGTACCACCTTAGTCTAAAGTAGTTAAATCCTATATGTTAATGTTAATATTATTAATTTACTAATTTTAAAAAATATGGTGCTTAGATTGTAGGATAGCTGTTATTTAAATGTTCACTAACTGCTAGAGTTTGCACTAAACACTCGAAGTCCACTGTCCTAGTTATTCTTTACAAAAAAAGGGGAAATTTAAGGATTGTTATACTGATTTTGAACAACAGAGCTTAACTACTTTTATTGGTTCCTGCTGTGATGGCAATTTCAAGTTCGAATCCAGTTTTTTTTCTGCTTTTTACACTACTCCATGCTGCACAGATATATTGTTTTAATGACCTCCAAATTTCTGCCTCTTATGATATTCTAGAGCTATGTATAATAATACAAGCCAAAATTTGCCTAACTTGTAACTGTAAAGTCCGAAGTTTCTTAGGTTAAGTGTGACCCACTTACTAGGATAATACCCAGGACCCCCATAGAAGGCCACATTAAAATAACCTTTATAATGCTACATTGTGGCCATGACATTATTTAACTAGTTTTACCCAATTGAGAAGACTTCACTTTAATTTCATTGATTTATATTCTACATAATTCAAAAAATATGAAACAAACTGCATTGCTTATCTGATCTCAAAAAGTTTTTATTCTTTGTCAGTATAAGAATACCGCTTAAATAGCCCACAATGGATGCTACTATTTCCTTAAAGATTCAAGCATTGAAGTATGATACTTAAATAATTTCAAATGTAAGGTTCTTAAGCAGGGCTCCATTAATTCTGTGGGCCTGTATACAGAATTTTGTGTGTATGAGATTTATGAGTACTTACTATGTAGTAAACATTGCTAAAATTTTCTAACACACTATGAATACTAAACTACTTAATTTTAAAGTAACAGGGACAATTAAGTAGTTTTAAGAATATATCTGAATCTGGGGCACCTGGGTAGCTCAGTTGGTCGAGCATCTGACTCTTGGTCTTAGCTCAAGTCATGATCTCATGGTTTGTGGAGTCAAGCCCCATGTCAGGCTTTATGCTTGGGATTCTTTCTCTTCTGCTCTCTCTGTGCCACCCCCACTTGCTGTGTCTCTCTCAAAATAAATAAATAAACTGTATCTTTGCCCATAAGCAGATCATTTTGAGTATTAAACTGTACACTTGATAGGATTTCAGCATTTAATTTATGTACTTTATTCAATATTTGGACTTCCAAAAAAAAAAAAAAAGGCCCCAAATACTGAACAACTTATAAAATCTGTCCTCAACACAGTATCTAAAATGTGCTTTTGTAGATCATGGGGATGAGGGGAGGGGTAATTTTCCAGCCAGCAAGCAGCCATGATTACCATCCTCTGGTTTGATTCTATTATTGGCTGAATATAGATTGATGTACTTGTCTCCACTGTACCAATGTATAATGCATGAACACGATTACTGGGGTAATTTAGAAACAGGATGCCTTTAATCTTCTGCTCAGATCAATCAATTACAATACATAGGTTATAGAACGTCCTATGATCTTACACTGAATCCTTAATAGAACTAATCTTACAGCTAAATGAGGTTGGGAAAAATGTGAAGCCACAGAGATTGCTAATATGAACACAGACAATGGAACTTCAACCATCATGTGTTTAATTACTCAGAACAATCAAACAGAGACTACTCTGAAATTTATAAAGAAATAATATACCAGGGAGCAAAAAGCCATTTTTTCTCTTGAAGAAGCCACTCTTCCACCCTTAAAAGAAGCCACTCTTCCACCCTGAAAGAAGAATTCAAGGATTTTGAGGCTCAATAATCTGTGAAAGTATCAAACTCATACTAGAAACAGTTTGCACTGTTACCTTTTGCATGTCAATACATCTTGTCATATGGCAGATAAATCTGTTTCAAACTGCATTTGGAAATGCCTGTTTCCCTTTACAGCAATATTCATTCACTGACTTTCCTTGTGATTTGAAAAAGAAATAGTTTGCCATACGACCTTGCCTTGCCATAACCTACTGTTATGCCTTTATAGTGTACATGAAACCTTAATTACAATCTGCACAATGTTAAGTTTTTCTGTTTTCTGTGGAGTTCTTGGTGCATTTTGGGGAGAATGCATTTGAGCTTGGATTTAGCTAACAAGATAAGTAGAAAAAGAAGATGGGGGTGCAAATAGCACCGTTTCTGAGGGTATCTAGTGAGGACATGTGTATGTGGATATATTCGGGCCCACTTGCCGAGTTTGCAGTTCTATTGTCTGGGGCTGGATGTAGGCGGAGAGCAGTTACTAACGGCAGAGTCAGAGTCAGCACCACGGATAGCTCCACACGTTTAACACCTGGGAGAGGAACTCCGACGTTTCATGAGCCCAGCTGCAGCTAGGGAATAGAATGATAGAGTGATCTACTTATACTGCAGAAGGGGAGAAAATAAAGCTGTACATTGGAGGAGCGTGTCTTTTTATGTTCCGAGAGAGGGAACTGTACAGATTCAGAAAAGCTCAAGCTACCATAAGAGCCTAAGGGTTGTCATAGATTGTTTCTTTTTTTAAGTAAAGCTAATTAACCTGAAAATTCAACATTCCCAGGCAATGTCTTGCATTTCTAATTCATTTTCATTACTCTGACATGAAAGGGGAAGAATTGCTTAGGTTTTTGGGGGTTATTTGGGAGGGTTTCTTTTTTTCTTGGCTTGTATTTTCTGCAACATAAAGTTAAAGTCAATATGTTTATTTCCTCATTATTTATTGTAGTCCACTTTTTCACTTTCCTAATCTAAACCTCCCTCTTGGCCCTTCTCTGTTCCAGTCTTATTGTTTTTACTTTAGATTTTAGTTTGTAACTGAGAAAATCTGAACCTGACTGATTCAAGGCACAGGCAAATCAGGCTAATGAGTTGCAAGAACCCCCAACACTATTTTACAGCTACATGTTTCGATAGAGGACTTAGGACTTTTGTCACCAGCTGGAAACAAGAGGTTTGTCCGTCTGTGTTGTGATAGTTTTGTAGGTTGTAGCTTGGCAAATTCCATTTAGAGAAAGGGGCGTGGATAGAGGCTGACTATTAGGTTAAAGGAGGAGATAACATAAATGAAGGGAAAAGAAACGAGAAAAACTAGAAAAACAACTTAGAAAACACCGTCTCCTGGCATGACTTGTCACATTTGATTTCCTAAGTCTCCAGGAGGTCTGTTTAGAAAGATGTGTATATGTAACAGGAGATTCCCGCCTTGGCAGGCTCTGAGAGCAAGAACGAAGAGGACTCTATTCTGCTCCTTGAACCCTTTCCCATCCTAAATGAGATAATTTCTTAGAAATAGTGGAAGAGAGTAGAATGGTGTGCCTAGTGTGTTCAGGAGATGAGTAGCATTGGAGGTCACACCAAGGCTGGTAACTCTTTGCCCCACCCACCTTTTGTTCCTTTCCCCTGGAGCACAGCCTCGCCCATTTCAAACACTTCCCTTGTTTTGTACCAGTTGCTAGTCTTTGGCCTTCCCATCTTTCTTCCAGCCTCTAGCACCAAGAGTCCCAATCAACCCCCAACGTTGCAACTCCTCACGGGTTCAAGCAGTGAAACCGGGCATGCTCAGCGGCGGTACCAGCAGCCTTTAGTCTTTGGGAGACTCGGCTCAGCTCAAGACAGGGACAGGAGTGCCAATTCAGCTAGGGCTTCAGCACCCACCTCCGCGGAGTCCTGGGGATCCGAACTAAACCTGAACCCTTAAGTGGCTCATCCTCAGTCTTCAAACTCCTGAACGCCACCAGAGCTTAGAAATAGTCCTCACTGAGGGACTGTTTTCACACCTGTCTTTTCTTTGCAGCTAAGGGTGTTTTAGCTACTGTGGCGTGAGGAGCTCAGGGATGGAGCCCTGTGGCTGGTGGCCGTGGAGATCACCTTCCCAGAGTAGCTGTTTGTCACTGAGTTTTGGAGATTTCTTGGCTGGCTTCCGCTAAAGCACGCTTGAGTAATCCGAGCTGTGGCGGCGCCCAAGCTCTCGGGATAAAGGGTGTGTGTGTGTGTGTGTGTGTGTGTGTGTGTGTGTAGGGGAGAGGGCGGGGATAGAAACGTCAACTCCCCCCAACCCCCCAGCCTCCTTTTCTTTCTCGTCTTCCTGCAAAAGCCGCACGAGTCTTCCATCCCCCCCCCCCCCCCCCCCCCCCCACCCCCCCAGCCATCCTCACAGCTCTGGGCAACCGCCAGGTTAAGCCCATTTGCACTGGGAAATTGGCGCTGTTTGGGAGAAGAGAAACAGATCGATTGCCCTTGTGACTCCCCGCCCCCCTCCCACCCCACCCCACCCCCACCGCTCCCTCCCTCCCTCCCTCCCCCGCCACCCCCCTCACCCCGCCTCCTTCCCTCTCCCCACCCCCAAACCCTCTCACCCGCGGCAGTCCGGTGCGAGGCCCCCTCCGGAAGGTGAAGGGGATGGATTGGACTCCGCTAGGGAAAGCGGGTGTCTAGAAGTGGTGCTAATGGGAAGAGATTTCTGGTTTCAAAAGAGGATGCTCTGCCACAAAGAGCGGCTCGCGCGCTGGCCTGGGCTCTAGCCGAGGAGAGATCCCGGGAGAACTCCAGAGCTCGGGGGGAGCGCTCCTCGGAGGACCGGGGTCAACATGCCTGTTCGCAGGGGGCATGTGGCACCACAAAACACATTTTTGGGGACCATCATACGGAAATTTGAAGGGCAAAGTAAGTTCATTTGTTCTCTTATCTCTCCCTCGCTTTCTGCTTTGACGGTGCACTTGGCGTTCGCCGCGTTCAGGCTGAGGAGCCGGCAACTCCGGGCTCTTTCAAGTTAACAGGCTGTGAAACCGAGCCAGGAGGTTCGAATGGCAGCGGGAGTGTTCTCCCCCAGATATTAATTCTGATTTACATTTTAGATTATGGTCTCCATTGTAGGAGGCAATTTGATCCTCCTCTCCCACTGCTCCATTATCTGCCTTGCTACTTAATGTCCTACTCTTCTACTATCTTAAAGGGAACGTACTAGTATAACATGGGTTTATATTTTGAGGCTGTTTAATTGTAGACTTTTTGAAAGTCAGGAGTAGAGCAGAGCATACCACTGGAACCAGAAAATGTAAATGGTAGCAGCGATGTAAACGGCTATGCAAACTATATTTTACCTGGGTTAAATTGCTAAGCTGTGTGGTATGACAGGGATGCTTGCTTGCTTTTAGTTTATAGAAGCTAAACTTTGCATTGAATCAACGCAAATATATCCCAAGAAGGATAATTTGGGAAAAGCAATATCTGATCCGTGCTGGTTCCCAATGCAAACGGTTGATTATTCAAAACAACATTTATGCCCCTTTATCATTTCCTTAAATTTCCGTTACGAAATGTGAAACTTGAAATGTAATAAGTAAATCCCACAACTGAATGCAGATACATTTAACATTCTCCTGTGGACTAACTGTAAGGAATGAATTATTGTTATATAAACATATTAATTTTAAATCCTATGCTTGTTAATTCATATTCCACATTTCCTTAAAACTACATTAGCACACAATTATGTTATACATTTTGCAGGTATTGGCACTGCATTTAGTGACATGAGGATATAGTACCTTGTGTACAAAATATACTAGTATATCCTGTTCCCATCTTACCTGGAAATAGTAAATACAATTTATGATTGAAACTTAATGAGCCCTTTGTATTGAAATCCCTACTACTGCACACAATTTCAAGGTTCTCCCCAAGTAAAAGTGAAAAGGTGCTAATGTGACATTTACTGTGTATGTGTAAATTTTTTTTATCTCCTAGACAATATATATTATGAAAGGTGAATCTTCAAATTATTAAACTATTAACACAAAATAGTTTTATTGCTAATAGTTTCACGTTTTGTTTTGTTTTTTAACATGATGAGTGTGTAGCATGCCTTAGAAGGATAGAGAAAAGCCAAATCCAAAAAATAATAACTACTTTGAGAAAGTTGTACTCTTAAGGGCCAAAGCTGAGGTGAGAAATCTGACAGTTACAAGGTGTTTCATTGTTTGGGCTTTGAAAATATTTATCTTACAATTAAATGGTATTCTGGAAATAATCAATGGGCCAGCTGCTTGTTGAGTGTGCATTAGGACCCCCGGGAGTTACAAGGCTTGAGAACTAGACTATTTGAGAAATTACATTCTTGAAATTTGAAGAGTAGTTCCTTAATACTTCTTGTTAAAACTACTTGGGACTGTTAATTTCACATTTAGGATTTTTTTTTTCTTTTAAAACCCTGGGCAGTTAGAAATTTGGGAAGCACCTGCTTTTCAGATCTCCTGTTATGCAACAATTTGCTCCAGTGTTTATGGAAATCTTGTGGAAGCTTTTTAAAAGATGTCTCACTGTCTTCTTATTGCAGATAAAAAATTTATCATTGCAAATGCCAGAGTGCAAAACTGTGCCATCATCTACTGCAACGATGGGTTCTGCGAGATGACTGGTTTCTCCAGGCCAGATGTCATGCAAAAGCCGTGCACCTGTGACTTTCTCCATGGGCCTGAGACCAAGAGACATGATATTGCCCAAATTGCCCAGGCATTGCTGGGGTCAGAGGAGAGGAAAGTGGAGGTCACCTACTATCACAAAAATGGTAAAGTTCATCTATTTAGAATTATTTTTACTTGATTGCAGTGAAATGAAATTTTGACAACTGATTATTGAAAGTTCATATGCAGAGAAGCTCCAAATATTCAGTTGTAGATATCTTTTGCTTCTAGTATTTTAGGATTCAGGAAATCTGGATGCTTTCACTAGTGGACTAGTAAGGACAATTTCTTCTTTGAGTAAGGGTACTCTGTACTCTTCAAAAGTGCAATGACTTACTATCACTAGGACAAAGTACCACAAATCAGTCTTACTCTCTCCCCTTTCTAGGGAATAATATAAAGGCCAATAATTTACTGATTGTGTTGATACATGTTTCCAAGGAGACACATACAGAATTTTATTTGCTTGAACCTGAAAATATTTCACAAAGCAACATCTTATAGAAAACTATGTATCTTCAAGTAAAACTACTGCAGTTATAAATGTTTCTTGGCTCTTCAGCTTTATTTGATAGTCAACACCCCTTGTTTCTTTTGCTCCTTTTCATGTAACATTAAGGTGATATGTAAGAACGTGAAGAATTGGTCCAGTAAACCTATGTATATTCAAATAATAAAGGCTGTTAAAGATTTGTCCTAAAATAAGAAATGGGCAAAGGGAGCTATGATACTGTGGAGATGTCAGTAATCATTTTTATAGCTGCAACAAAACTGGCATCTCAAACTTAAGGTCATACCTCAACTTCAAGGGCACCCCTCCTTCTTTCAGGCTTGCTATGGGAGTATAATATAATAGACCTATAATAGTTCCCCCCAAATGTCCATTTAATAGGCATGCATTCATTAAACATACCATATATAGCATATGAACTCACATGTATGAATATTCATATATACCCATTTAAAAGAATATACATTCTCAAATATACACAGTGATATTTGACAATTTAGTGCTTAAATGTAAATCACTTAAAATGCATGCTGTGGTTGGTTTTGTTGATATTGCATTACCATTTTTTTTTCCATTGGCAGAAATCATTGAGGCAGAGGGGTATATAGTCAGATTTTTAGGTAACCCTTAAGTTTTACAAATGAGAAAATGATCTGTTATAACCTATATCATATAATGATTCATCATTTGATGAAATACACAGCAGAAATTCTAGCAGGGAAAAGGTTTAACCCTTACTCTTATTTTCTTACAATTAAATATTTTATGATAGAAAATGTAGTTCTTAATGACTGGTTTTTCCTTAACATCAACTTATGTGAGTATATGTGACAAACTATGATTAGAAAAACAGGTTTGTATAACTTTGGATCAATCTGCAATGAAAACAATTATATGATTATCAACCAACATAGAGATTGCTTTTAAACTTCTCATCCCTCCCCCCCTTTTCAATCAGTAGTGTTGGCATGCTAGAAATAGCCTAATTGCTCTGTTGTCTTGAAAGCATTTCTTGGACTAAGGCTCTCACTATCCAAATGCAACCCATCTTTTTTGTGTGTGTATCTGATGCCAACAATTTGGGCTTTTGGAGTAATTTAATTGTCTGACATTTTTCCCCATCTGAATATTTATCATGATATTGACACAATCTATATTGTGATTATGCAGGGCATGCTGGTCCACATTTGATCATGTTTTCTGGGATATTTCAGTATTTTTTTTTAAACTTGAAGAATTTAAGTATAAAATGAATCTGGACTGTCAGGATCACTTAGATACTCACTATATTTTTCAGAAAGTATTTTGAAATGAAAGTTGTTATTTATTATATGGCACGCGGAATGGTGATATTTCAAAACCTTGTGTAACTTGTATAATGTGAGCACATGAAGTTATCTCAGAATACCCAATAAAGGCAACTTAAGGTGGAATCACAAACATGAATGTAAAAGTTTCTACAGCGAAGATGCTCCTGGTACATTGACTAATGCAAATCTTTCTGAGTGATGCACTTGGTTATATGAATTAAAACCTTCTCATTTTAAAAAAGGAATCTTTACTTAGAAGCTTGTTTAGCTATATAAATATTAACCTTTGGTGATGATTTTGATTCTGTTGGCTTCATTTTCAGATTTGAGTCAGTTTACAAAGACTTGGTAATCTTTAGAGCTAATGCCAAATGCTGCCTATTTTACTTTTATTGATGTGAGATATGTGAGATAATGGGCCAAGCTTTTTATTTTTCTTTTTCCAAAGAAAAAGATTAATTTTATTATATTTTTAGATTGTGAAGACACAGCCCAATTTGCTCTCAATGTAATCAACCTGTGTTTTTGAGACTAGTTCAGATACCTTGAATAGAATCTTCAAAGTACATTGGTTTTATTCACATGGCAACTGCAAATTCAGTCAGAGCTTGTGAAGTTCAAATGCTTTGAAAGACTTGCCCTTAGAGACCTGCCTGGCACCCTACATTTATAAAATCAGGAAGGGATAAAATCACCAACATTTTGTATTGGTTTGTTTTTCAGTGTCCTTACTTCTTTATTATTGAGCTGATTTACTTTGGGGAGTTTCTTGGTTTCTTAAGTATATCCAGTAAATGCTTCCTTTACTTATTCTCTATTTAGCACTTTACAGGAATATGGATAGGAATGTACTAAGCACAGTGAGCAAAGTAACAAAAAGTTGAGATATTCTGTTTCCACTTTTTCCAGTCACTCATGCTAGAGCAGCAAAACCGTAAGCTTGGTTTTACTTCTGAACGCTTGTTTTCCAAACTGGCCAGAGGTGTTCTACGCAGTTTGGACCCATGACCTACGCCATGAGTTCACATACATGCAGTGTGTGATCAGCTGCATGATCCCCCTCATGAAGCCACACTTCCTTCCATGCTACTTTATGTGATTTTACCAGGTACCGTTGAACTTGCTGTTTACCAGAATATCAATTTTTAAAAACCTAGTTATTTGCAGTAGGCATATTTGACAGCCCTTCCTTTGAGGATTCTATTTTACAGTTTAAGTCATTATTGCATAAATCATTCTTGGCAGCTGTGAAATATTGCTTGAGGTGATAAAGCTGTAAATCTTTTGACATAAAGCTCTAATTATACAAAACTATAATTACGCAGAGGCTTATACAAGGATGGGCATGTATTTTAATAGGGTAATGCATTCACTTTTAAAACAACTTTTTAGGGGTGCCTGGCTGGCTCAGTCAGTAGAGCATGCGGCTCTTGGCTTGGGGTCTTGAGTTCAAGCCCCGCGTAGGAAGTAGAGCTTACTTAGAAAAAAACAAACAAACAAACAAACAGTTTTTAAACTTAGATTGAGGAATAACAAATGCTTCAGTTATTAACTAGATCATAGTTTGGAGGTGATGTTAATAGCAAGGAAACAGAAAAGTTGGTCCTCTTTTAATTTATCGCTCATCAGGTTTGGAGTGTGTAGGTTTTGTAGTTCTCCGCTACCTGTAGCTCATCAGGTTTTGTAGTTCTCCACTACAAAGAGAACTAGCAGTTGACGTGCTTGTCCACCTCAGGCATACGCAGACATGTGATTTTTACCTTAAATTATCCAGCAAGTCTAAACATTTGAAAAACCAAAGTCTGTTTCTCCAAAGTAAATAAATAAATGCATGTCTTAACTCAGTCGGAAAACAGGGCATACAATGCTTCATTTTTAGAGGTTGGAGCATTCCTGTCTTTTTGCCGTTATGCTCTCAGACATGGTACAATGGCAGTTTCGTTAACAAGCCAGAAATGTGCCTATCTTTGCCTTGCCGTCAAAGAACTAAAGGATGAGAAGAGGCTGAGGGAAGTCTTTTCGTGATCCAGACAGGGCACCAGTCATGTTGGGACAAAGTTCCAGAGGCAGTGTTTGATTCACCTAGACTCAAAAGAGGTTTTGGTTTGATGGCATTAAATCTACCATCTCTGAGGGTTATTTGGAAAGACCTTATAGAAAGTGTTTCATTGTTGTGGGAGGAAAGGTGAAGATGTGTGCTGAGTGCCACCACCTCTCTTGAAGGTAGTGTTTTAGGCGCTAGAGGAACAATAGGAGGAGATGCAAAAGAGGACACAAGTTCATTTCTGCTTTCAGGATATTTGCATTATGGAGTGACTAACATTCCCTTCTATCTTCGAAACCCCAAGATGTTTTCGTGAAGTTGTTTTGAAAGAAAAAAGAGTGTATAGACCATGAAATGAAGAAGCTTTTATATAAATGGGGAACAGAATTTAGGGCTAATTACCACTCTTCCTCTATCCCCCCACTGTAAAATAAACTTGTTTTTGTGTATTTCCTGTCTCCTTTTGTCATTTATATGCAATACTAACTTATTAAAGAAACAATGTAGTTCAGTTAAAGCCTTAATAGCTCAAAAATAAATGTTATCACAGTCTTCTGTGTTGTATGACATGTAAAATATTCAGCTTTCATAATTCCCGAATTGTGTAGTAGAGATACAGATGGTAGCTTTTATAGAAGAATGGAAATATATTCTGTGTATGTGTAATTCAAGTGATAAGAAAAATTTTCAGGGAGTGTCTTGCCTAGAATTTATTTTGGTGTTCGTTTTAACTTTCTGTTTATACACTCTCATGTTTCACCCAACAGTAACCTTAAAATGTATTTTCTTTCATATACCTAAAGTTTGTGACATCTCATGGACCCTGGATATTATATAGAACTTAAATATGATCAGTGTATTGATTAAGAAATTAAGAATTCTCGAGAAACATTCCTCCTCACAATTTGAAAACTTGATTTCACTGTTGTCCCAAGTGAAAACAAAATGTCCCCAAATGGTAGTTGGGCTACATTCTTCAGTCCCCTTTTTACCACCTACCAGCACTGTACCTCTATGCAGCTCTGGTCCTAAAACTTAGAAGCCGTGTTGTCCGCCAGCTTCAGAGATAACTGCTCAGTTATTTTCACACCCAAGGGACTTGAGAACAGGGTCAGTTCAGGGTGATAGGGACAGGCTAGCCTTAGTGGGAGGAACTGACTTCTCTGGCCTCTATTGGCTTTCAACATTGTTTTTATTTTTATTTTTTCACTATAAATAGTCACTAAATCAATTACGGGCACTCAGCAGCCAGGAGAGTCCTAGGATAATTAATTCACAGGGAAGTAGCAGTTGGACTATGAAATGTTAAGACATCAGCATTCATCTGGCCATATAAACTAGAGGCCTCGGGGTTGTTTTCTGTTTTGGGTTTTCCTTCCTCTTCTCCCCAAACCAGTTGGTCACAAACTTTTTTCAATATTTACACCTGAAATATCTTCCAATGTTACCTTTGTTTTTCCATAACTGCCAAATGCTATAATCAAAGCCCTCTTTGTTCTTCTTCTGGAATATTGAGGATTGAAGTTTTCCTGCCTCTGCTATCCTTTCCTCACAGTGCCATCAGAGAGCTGTTTCTGAAACAAGAATCCCATACGCTGATGACTTATTGAAGCCAAGCATCACTCTAAATAAATTTCATATATTAAATGATGAGTACAACAATCTCATAAAATATGTACTCTCATCATCCCCATTTTATAAGAAAAAAACACTGTGACCCTGAGACATTAATTTTCCAAATCACACACAGCTTATAGTGGTGATGCCTGATCCCTTAACCACTTTGCCATATTTGCTGCTAAATGCCCTTATGATATACCTTGACTTAAAACACCTATCTTAACTCATTAAGACTCTCGGGATAAAGTTATAGACTTTTTAATAGGATGCTTGGTCCCTTTCAGAATTGAATTCACTTGGGTTTTTAAGTAGGGTATGTTTAGAGGAACAGCTGGATTCACAGGTCTGACCAAGTTTCCCTTACTTGCACCTCATTTATTTCCTGATACCTACTTGGAGAATAACATCCACTTTGTTAGGGCAATTGGATGTGTTATATACAATAAAATACATAGCATTATTTCTAGCTTGGTCTCTTGCCCATAATATGTACTTAATAAATATTTATTAGGTGAATATCTTGCCAAGTCCATTTCTGTTACAAATCTTATGTTTCAATAATATTTGACTGCTCAGAGTTTCTCGAATAAGCCATGTACTTTTATGTCACTGAGGCTTTGCTCACCCTTCACAAGTTTTCTTTCATCTGTAGTAAACAGTTCAAAACCTCAATGAATAGATTGCCTTTCCCTCAGCTTCTCACTCTAAAGAAACCATTATCCGCCTTCCAAAGACCGATCAAAAAAGACTTCTCTGTGAAGTCTTTTCTGATGATCCCATTGCCTGCTCCAGACTACTTAACGTTTCTCTGTGTCTTCACAACACTTGGCTCTAAACTCCAATGTAGCACCTGGAATGTGCTGTATGTCATTATATATTATTGTAGTTAACCATCTGTTGTTTAAAGTTCATTAGGAGAAAATATTGAATCTCACTAATTTCCATGTCTGGAATATATGGAAGAGTGCATGGTATGAAGTACATGCTCAATTAGCATTCACACAAAGGATGAAGAGAGGATAAGAAATGGTACCATGACACTGGGGAAGCAAGAAACAAATTGAGATCAGGACGCATGAGAAACGTGAGCTATGGAGACTATGTGACACTTCGATTTTTCTTACTTCCTAAAATGTTAAGAAGAATTTTCACCTGAATTTCATCAGTAACTAGATTTCCTTGCTTATAAGATAAGGTATAAATCATCTGTATAGCCTACAACTCTGCAGATAGCTAGAAATATTTGATAAAATGTTAGAAGCTATTAACCAAAAATTAGTATCAGTTACTACCCAAGAGGCACTCACTCAGCACCGCATCGAAATGGCTCTCCAACAATCTCTCCGTAATAGCCAAACCCCAAATTCTCTCCTGTTCTTTTCTGTCTTGAATTTATTGCTGTGTTTGACATACTGTATTGACCACACAAGTTACACAGTTTTGGCATTTTATATCTAGTATAACGTTTTATTTTTTGATGTTTTCTTGAAAATTCTTAATTGACAGTGAAGCTTGCTCTCAGGGCCACTTAGTAATGAGGGTGTTAAATCTAAAATAATAAAGATAGTTTATTAGCAATAATAAAAGTCATTATTATTAATTATGATTGTCAAATGAACATTTTCTCTTTACTGCGCTATCTGCGTTTAGCAAAAGTGCTGAACTACTGAGGAACAATCGAATCAGACAGCAGTAAGACATTAATCACCATCATGAGGAAATTTGTCCTATTACTGAACAGTTCAGGTGAAATTGACACTTGTCACACACAGGTGGGTTAAGAGAAATCCAAGTGCTAGGCTCCTATTGCTATGACAGAACATTCCATATTTTTCTTTTAGTCCTTTAAATTATATGAAATATCTAATTAAGAAAACCAAAGTAGTCTTTCTGTGGGCAGTTCAAATGGTGGCTGAGATGACCCCCTGGGCCTTTTCCTCAGTTAAAGTAGGTCTGCGTGTGAACAAACTCTCCTTTTCGTGGTTTCCATTGTTTTGTAGAATTGTCTCACACTTTTTTTTTTTTTATTTCAAAAATGGATAAGATAGCCCGGCTGGTGCTTGGTGGGTGAGAACTGGAGAGGAGTGAGAGGGAGCTGCGGGTACATTTTGCCCTTAGTTGGCTCCTGTTTGCAAACTCATCTAAACTAGACTGTGCCATGCAGGGTCTGGCGAGGCTGCTACAGCCACACTGCTGCTCTTGCTTACCTGCTTTTTTCTCTGGGTGGCCAGTCAGACGCCATTGTGACAGCAGGTGGACTCTCACCGTTGCTGCTTTTATTTGGTTTTTTTTTTCTTTCTGTTCTGTTTCGTTTTTGTTTCTTTCTTGACAATCATCGGGAGTGTTTTCTTTTCTTTTTTGAAATAATGAATTCTTTTTTTAATGTTTATTTATTTTGAGAGAAAAAGAGAGTGTGAGTGGGGGAAGGACAGAGAGAGAGAGAGAGAGAGAGAGAGAGAGAGAGAATCCCAAGTAGGCTACACTCTGCCAGTGGAGAACCCTTCAAAGGGCTTGAACTCATGAACTGTGAGATCATGACCTGAGCCGAAACCAAGAGCCAGACACTTAACTGACTGAGCCACCCAGACAGCTCCATTTGGGAGTGTTTCTGTTTGTCCAATTTTGTTTTCCTAAGACATGGATTCTTTCATGTTTGGAATAATTAATTGGTTTTGAGAAACATGTAATAACTGCCTGGGTTGGAGGTAACTTAGAATGGTTGTTGCTTCTGATACTGACGTTTGACTTCTGTGTTCAAAACACCCTTCTTAATTATATTCAGTGAAGTCTGTACTAATGACCCAGGATGATTAGAGTGATGACAAAAAGTATAAAATTCGTGGTGGTTTCATAATCAATTTCTCAAAGATCAAGTAAAGAATAATATCTAGGACAAACAGCATGAGTGACTCAGTCAGTTAAGCATCCGACTCTTGGTTTTGGCTCAGGTCATGATCTAGTGGTTTGTGAGCTCGAGCCCTGCATTGGGCTCCATGCTGACAGTGTGGAGCCAGCTTGAGATTATTCTCTC
Organism: Lynx canadensis; assembly: GCF_007474595.2. Classification (NCBI taxonomy): domain Eukaryota; kingdom Metazoa; phylum Chordata; class Mammalia; order Carnivora; family Felidae; genus Lynx; species Lynx canadensis. Next base: position 151,675,810 of record NC_044310.1, on the reverse strand, counting down.
TCTCCCATTCTCTATGCCCCTCCCTGCTCATTCTCTCTCTCTCTCTCTCTCTCTCTCTCAAATAAATAAATAAACTTAAAAAAGAATGAGGACAAACTAAGGTATTTTTATTTTAAAAAATAGGGGCACCTGGGTGGCTCAGGCAGCTAAGCGTCTGACTTCAGCTCAGGTCATGATCTCACGGCTTGTGAGTTCGAGCCCCGCATCGGGCTCTGTGCTGACAGCTCAGAGCCTGGAGCCTCTTCGGATTCTGTGTCTTTCTCTCTTTCTCTCTCTCTGCCCCTCCTTCGCTCACACTCTGTTTCTGTCTCTCAAAAATAAATAAACATTAAAAAAATTTAAAAGAAAAAAATAAAAATCCATCTGTGTTAGAAAAGATCACATATTGAAATCACAATCCTTGGGTTTTTTAATATACTAAGATTACATCAATTCAATAAAATAAGTGTTAGAGCTACGTGACATCATATGTTGTATGAATAATTTTTCATCAGGTTCCCATTACTTCTCTTAGCTAAATTAGTGAAAAATTTCTTCCAATTTTACTACTAAATTCTTATTACACCATCCATTTTCTTTAATAGTGTTAATCAGATACTCTTGAACTGTATATTCATTTAGGTCCTGTATACACATGGATATGCTCTCCCGGTTTTAAGTTTTGTGGTTGCAGTTTATAGACCATAGCCCTCCACGTTATTACTCTTCTCCCAAAGGACTAATGTTAATTGAGTTCCAATCTTGTGACTGGCTCTTTATATACATTACATTATCTGATTTTCATGATAGCTTTGGGAGTAGATATTATCACTTTTTACAGGTTAAGTTGACATTCAGAGAAGTTAAGTAAAGTACTGATGATCACAGAGGAAAGTGGAGATGAGTTTAAAATCTAAATTTGTCTGTGCTTGCAAACTTTATTGCCTCCAAATGATACACTGTTCAAACCTCACCCGATTTCGTAATTAGATGTCCTAATTGTAGTTCTTAATTATAGTCTTTTATCGATTACCTGAGGTGTGAATCTGCTTCAATTAATTTGAACCAGAAGGTGAATGAAGCAAGCTTTATCCTAGGTATTTTGTATTTTAAACAGAACTATGTCATTCAAAATGGATCTCTATGTGGTAGGATGCTCAATTTCAGTAGAATGAGGATAGCCAGTGTATGCCAAAATCTTTGCATAATTATTAATGGCATCCTTTTTTCCTTTTCAAAATGTCCCTGTTTGAGACTGTAAATTATATAGTCAAGGTAGATTTGGGGGACATTTTAGTTAAGGGTTCCTCAACTACTATTTGTCTAGTCCTTATCTAAGTGTGGAAGAAAATTCTTATGGTATCGTGATTCAATTGCAGGAGCTCCGTTGTGCTCTCACCCTCTTCTTCCCACAAAAGAGTTTTGTTTCCTGGGAAAATTATGCGATTTGACAAGATCCACCACTGGTATTTAAAAGGGAAATCCTAGGGGCGCCTGGGTGACTCAGTCAGTTAAGCCTCCAACTTCAGCTCAGGTCATGATCTCGTGCTTCCTGGATTCTAACCCTGCGTCCAGCTCTGTGCTCACAGCTCAGAGCCTGGAGCCTGCTTCGGGTTATGTGTCTCCCTCTCTCTCTGCCTTCCTCATCTCCCACTTGTGCTAAGTCTCTGTCTCTGACTCTTTCACAACAATAAATAAACATTAAAAAAAATTTAATAGAAAATAAAAGGGCAATCATAAACTTTCTGGGGTGGGGAGTCTCCGGCTTATTTAAAATACCTCCAGTTTTCTTCATTCTGGTTCCAAATGTCAGTCTCAGTTTCTGCTACACACCCAATTATCTTGTGCTTCTGAGCTCCTTCCGCCCAGAGGCCACCACCCTCTCCTGTGCATGGTTTTCTCTAAATCCCTCAGGCAACCTTGTCCACATATTCTAACACTTTTTTCTTAGCTCTGTTAGAACACTTATGAAATTATCTTGTAATAATTTGTTTCTATGTCTGTCTCTTTCACTCAGTGTTGAAGAGATTTGTTAAGGCTCTTATGTAAAAAAGAGGCAATGGAGGGAGAGAAAAAAATAAATTAGAAAGAACCCAGGGATACAGTTTGCCAATGAAAATGCTAGGTGGCACGTTTTACAGACCTTCATTCAACATTCTGTGCAAGTCATTTTGCTTGGTATGAGAATTGTAAAAATTGAAAACCCGCATTGTTTAATAATTAACTTAGTAACTTGGCTGCCATATGGTTTCTGCATCATGAAGCAATTTATTCTAATACTTGACCTGTTTCTCTTCCTGAAAAGACATAACTAATCACCCTTCTTCAGTTGGTCTAGAAGGAGAGGGGTAAAGGGTCAGGACAGTCTAGATTGATGTTTAATGCCTACGGAGCAGATTCTGATGGGGCATCTTCACATCAATGAAGGAAAGAACATGTCTACATGTTCTTATAATAATATATGCACATTTGAAGCAATCCCAGCCCTCCCTGAATTTCCTTTGTTGAATACTTATAATAAAATACAAATCCTTGCCATTATTCTGATGTCTTTTTCTGTAGTCTTTCTGTAAATACCAAGAACAGCCTCAGACTTACATTGGCTTCCCAACGCATTTCATTCTTTTCCCCAAACCCAGAGTCATAAGTTGAGATCGCAAGGCCTGTTTGGTATCAGCAGACACTTCATCAGTCACATCCTGATACAGGATTTCACCACCTCAGCAAGGACTTCATATCTCCACTCTCTCTTACAGTGATTTAACTCCCTTGTCAAAAAATTAGAAAATACAGAGAACAAATAGAAAAAAAAAAAACACCTAAGAATCTTGAACCTAAAGAATAAATCCCTCAGGCAATCTTGTCCTGTGTGTGTGTTTCTACACACACATATGTGCACGTGAGCACACACGTGCACGCGTGCACACACACACATGCACACACACAGGATAGCACTGTGTATACCAAGCTGTAGCCTGTTTTCCTCACTGAGAAATTAATGAATATATAACATTTAACACATGGACAGTACATAAATTATTTTAATATTCACACAGTATTACACTAAAGGGAATAAAATATTACCGATACTTTATTATCAACTTTTCACAATTGTAAACACATACAAAGAGTCTGTCTCTCCTGCACACTTGTGCTATTTTTTTTCCTTAATGCTCATTCCTAGAGGTATACTTGTTGCGTAAAACAACATGTGTATCTTAAAAATGTTTGGTACCTTGGGGCACCTGGATGGCTCAGTTGGTTGAGTGTTGGACTTCAGCTCAGGTCATAATCTCGTGGTTTGTGAGTTTGAGCCCCGCGTCGGGATTTGTGCTGATAACTCGGAACCTGGAGCCTGCTTTGGATTCTGTCTCCTTCTCTCTCTGCCCCTCCCCTGCTCATTCTCTCCTTCCCTCTCTCTCTCAAAAATACACATTAAAAAAAAAAAAAAAACCTTTTGTACCTCTTGTGCACACTTACCATGTAAAGCTGGGAGTTCTTTCAAAAAATTTTGACCCAATAAAAATAGAATCTTACTGTTCCATCACTGAATTTAACCTGCAATCCTTATTGAAAAACACATGTAGAAACCATTGAGGCCATTTATTTTCTTATTTAAAGAAACTAGTGCTCAGTATTGCCAAACCTAGGGAGCTATGGAAGTCTCCCAAGTAGCTGATTGTGCATACTGGACGCCTCATCCCACACCAGGGTCACTTTTCCAAAAACTGCTCTTCACATTCACATTTTCATTTCAGTAACTTGCTGACAGTTTTCCAAGCCTCAGATTCAGAAACTAGTAGTAATTATTGGCTACTTAGCAGGATTCTGTGAGCATTTTCTCCTTTCTTTTTGGAATAAGTTGGATTTGAAGTTATTTTCAGTATTTTGTATTATCTCTCTATAATTAAAGTCTTGTTTAGTGGAAAGAGTTTTTATTTGGTAGTTTGCATCTGAATATATACATATATATATATATATGTATATATATATATATATACACACATATTTAAATATTTATAGTTTTGCTTAGATTCGAAGTGATAGACATGAAAGGTAGTAAAACTCATAATAAACGTTCAGCTGAAATACTATGTAACAGATACAAAATGTACTTGTAAACTATAAATGACATCAAATGTTCAAAATACACAATAATATGTGGGAAATATGCAAGCGAAAGAAACTCCACATAGTATTAGACAAACCTGTAACTTTCTCCAATATAACACTACCGAAATGACTGCAGAGAGAGATCATTCTCTTCCTAGGCTGCCTTACTTAACCGAGACATGCAGAGCTCAGGTAATCTGATCTTTCTAGCTGTGACTCAATTCTCAGGTCTTCCCTCCAGGTGTTCTTTATAATGAATGTCACTTAACCAAGGCTCAGTAGGATTTATGGATTCCCAGATTGCTCCTCTCTGAATTTGCTCCCTGAGTGAAGGACTACACAAAAATGCCACTAATGATGCACAGCCTCAACTGTCCTGTTAGCTGGCTTCTATTCAGTTCTCACTCTAAAATGGCAGGACTTGTTTCTTTGCAGTTCATGTTTCTAGAGTGAGCAGAAGCAGTAGTGAGCCCTACTGAAATTTCATACCCACCAACATTCATTATTTTAAATGTATTCACAGCAATGTGAGTATAGTGTGACTTGCACAACATTTTGTTTTAATTATTCTCTCCTTCGAGGATGCCAATAACTTCAGCAATGAATTTCCTTCCAGAGAATACTTCATATAAAAAGTTCTGTTAGTACTTTTTGTTATTAATCTAAATTTTTTGAAAATGTAATGGATACTGATTATGTTTTCTAAATCTTTACTGTAAGTTTCGTAATGTCATTCTTGATTTGTCTTCAATCATAGAAAATAAAGATAAATATTTGGTTGAGCTACAGCTCAGCCTCAGAAAACTAATCTCAAGTGTAAAAGAATAGGCAAGCATATTTTCATAAATATTTCTCATACGGCATTTGATAAATGCTAGTAACATTTAAAAACATTTCTTTTCCAGAAGAGAAGGCTTAGAGATTTTAGTTAGAATATCTGAGGTTATAGAATTTAAAAATTAAAATATAAAGAATGAAGATGAAACTTTTACCTCTTAACTACTTTAGCTGCATGTTGGTTTACCTGGAAGAGGCAAACAAAAGAAATTCCAGGCATGTCATTTTCATTCCAGCAGAAGTCATATGTGCTAACTTATGTTAAAGAATCCAAGAAACACAGACTAAAAAAAAAAAGAGAAAAAAGTGTTTTAAGTAACGACATGATAATATAATCAGGCAGGACCTCCTTGCTACTAGTCCCTCTGTTCCAGAATTGAAATAAATCACCCCTTCCCCATCACTACAACTAATTTAAGCATAACTTAAGAGAAAATAAGATCCTGGGTTGGTGTTCTTTTTGTTGATTTTAGTCTATTTACATCCGTGCATAGTGGTATCTTGCAAGTGAGTTAAGACTGGGCTTGTTGAATTATCTGTGGCAACTTATGTCTTATTTTATAATTGATCTGGATTAAATAATAAAGTGTGGTTTGAGCATTTTAAATAATATTAACCATCATTTATTGAGCACATACAATGTGCTAGTACTCTTCTAAAATCTCATTTTTTTTTCTAATCCTCATAACTTCCTATGAGGTAGGTGTTCCCATTTTACAGATTGGAAAGATGAAGCCAATAAACTTCCCAAAACGACTCAAGTAGCGTATAACATAGCCGCACTTGAAGTACACGTTGTCTTCCTTCAGAGCCTATGGACTCAACTCCAGAACACCACTGAGCATGCCTCCTGTCCGTGTGTTGGCCCTGACACACACAGTGTACACATCTGTAGACTCACGTCCCTTCTTGACAGAAAAGCGTCAATTGTTTCTTGATTTCAGGCATGCAAACGTTTTAAATCTGGAAGCTTCGGATTTTCTTTCCTTAAATGCAGTTAGATGCCTGCCGCTGGTGTTTTAGAAACGAATTCACCTCTTTCCCCACCGCCTAATTCAGTGCCTTGCAAAAAGTAGCTACTCAATAAATAATCTCTTTAAATATATGAATTAATATAAACATGAGGCAAACTCTCCTAACCATTTGATCTGTCAGTTACTGCTTCAATAAAGTGGAAGTCATCTCTTGCTTATTGGAAAAGGATGATACAGAGGGAGCATAGCATGGTATCTAAGGTCATGGACTCTAGAGTCAGGGTGCCTGGGTCTAAATATTGAACATATTTATTGTGTGATCTGCAAGTTACCTAACTACCATGTCCTCAGATGCATCATCAGTGAATGGGGACTATGGTAATACTAGAACCTATCTTCTAGGTTTTGCAAGGACTAAATGTGTTTATATATGTAAAAGCACGTACAACAGCTCACAGTACCTAGTAAGTGTAATGTAAGTGTTAACAAATAAAATAATATGAACAGGAAAAAAAATGTGTGAAAAAGAATTGGGTTAAAATGCATATTAAGTCGATATGCTCACTGAGTGTCGTGCGCAAAAAGAAATTTAGAGCTGCATGTGTGACTGAATAAAAAATGTGAACCAAATTTTGATGTCAGTAGGTAAAGGAAGAAATCAGCAGTGTTTCGTAAACATTTTACATGTGAAATCCCAGAGATTTTTATCTTGGAGAATATGGCCTCAGTCAAATCCTGTATAATTTATTCTTAGACCTATAATTTATTCTTAGACCTATTTTGAAATGCTGAAACTCATTTTAGGTGTGGTTGCCCTGAAAATGTCAGCAGTCTGGGCAGCTTGGGCTCTGTGCACATCTGTCTTTCAGCTACATCGCAACCAATTCTAGTAATGGCATTCCAGAAACCTGTGTGTTTTGAGAGCAAAAGTTCAAGTCACAATGAGGTGTAAGTTCAGTCCACCCTTCCTCCCCCCTAGGATTTCGTGGGAAGTAGAAATAATCTTATTTAGAACCAAGATGTGAAATTAAGAGAAACCAACTGATTGGAAGAAAATATATGGATATAAATACCTAAATATAGCTAAGGTGACCATATAATCTATCATCCAAAGTAGGATTCTTTTTAAAGTAAAGGGGGAGGTTATTGATAATTATACCAAGAAAATAGGACAAATCCAGAACTGTCCAGAAAAACTGGACATATAAACACTCTAAATACAACCTATATCTGGCACTGTGTGTCAGGTTTTCAAAATGTATACCATTCTATAGTACAGACTTTTCATGAACATTTTGTAGGTTTTTGAAAGTAGTGAGTTTAAAAGTGTAGCTACTCATTCTTGTGATGCCTAAAATGCTTACCGTGTAGACAAAGACAGTATCTTGCAATCTGGAGAAATGAGTCAGAATTCCTCCAAAGCGTATATTGCACCTGCTGACCTCTTTGAAGTAAGACTACAAATGAATCTTTCTATAAATACCATGTTGAAGGTTCTTAGTAAAGGACTTAACATCAGCCACTTTATGAACCACAGTGAGTCATGAGAGCAGAATGGACTAAAAGCGAAGAGACTGAGCTCATTGTTGAATGCCAACAGTCCTTTATAAAATACCTCTGACTCTCAGAAGTCCTGAAAAGGATCTTTATCTTGGAATCTGTTACAGCATGGGTGTGCACAGGGTGTGTGACCAACCATTTTTTTCCAGCTTCTCTGTCAGGCCTTAGTCATTTGTGTTGGTCTATTTGTAATCTTGTGATAAAATTAGCTTTCCTTTGTGTCTAAGATTTGTTGTCTAAAGGATATCTATTAAGTGGGAGGAACAACCCCAGAGAAGTTGGGACAGATAGCATTAAAGCAGAAAGTTATTAACATTCTAATAAAAACAATTTAAAAATAATTAAATCATTCAGACTTGGCAGTACACACTACACTTATTGATTCTCATGAGTTTAAGTGGAAATTGGTATTTCCAAATTTAAATAGAAAGATGTAATTATCAAAAAATCAAAATTAAGGCATAAGACATTGTTATGCAGAGGAACGTTAAGCGAAAGTAATACTACTGGGATTCTCATATTGTTTGTATTTTTCCAGATACACAAACATGAAAGAAGTCATCTTTGAATGGGAATATTGGGTTTGTAAACAAATTTAGCTTTTGCAGTGCTACAATCCAAAAAGGGAAGACAACCACAAAAAATAGCTATAAATAACAATAATGATAAAAAACCCTTCTTTCCTCCCAGATTCTACTAACAGCCTTTTTAAAAAAATGCTGTTGGTTGTTGAGGTCATTGCCCGTGATGAAACATTACCAGAAGAGTGTGGGCAAAATAAATGGGGATATGGGGAATTACACCCTCCACACTGCTCTGTTTTCCTGTCCATCTGTGGAGTCTCATTCGCTTTATATTTCCTAAATAAAAGTTTATGGAATAAAGAAACACCTAAATAAATAAATTGAAGAATTTATATGTAGTAATGGAAGTTGCATTTTGGTGGGTGATCATATTTTTGGCTGAAATGTCTCCCCCTCTTAATGAACTATGATGGAAAAAATACACACAGGCTTTCAAATCAGCACTACTTTCAATTTAGCCTTAACGAAAAGGTTGTCACAGGAAAAAGCAGCATCTAGTTTTGGTTTAGGAGCAATTTCTTCTTGTTCCTTAGCCTGCATTCTTTCTCAGCTCTTTGTTCCAAGGAAACAGTGTCCTGTGTCCAAACAAAGTGTAATGAGCTGAACATGGCAAAAGCTTTGGCAACTGGAAAGCAAGATGTGTTACTATCTTTCAAATGGTACCCAGATCAACATTATCCTTTTAAAATTTTGAGGGGTGCCTGGGTGGCTCTGTTGGTTAAGCATCCGATTTCGGCTCAGGTTATGATCTCATGGCTTGTGGGCTCAAGCCCTGCGTAGGGCTCTGTGCAGGCAGCTTAGGGCCTGGACTGCTTTGGGTTCTGTGTCTGCCCCTCCCCGCCTCACGCTCTTTCTCTCTCTCAAAAATAAATAAATGTGAAAAAAATAAAAAATAAATAAATAAAATTATGGGTAAAGGTCCATATGTCTGATTCTGCTATGATCACTTTAATTAAATTTTTTGTTTTCAAAAATAATCAGCCCTACACAGGAGTTGCAAAAATATTACAGTGAACTCTCATATTATTGTAATATACAGATTCAGCTGTTTTTTTACAATTTGGCTTTATCTCTCTCTACATTTTCTGTATGACATATACACATTGCTCTTTTATGTCTGTTTACTTATTTTGCTGAGCCACTTGAAAATTGCTTGCACAGAGTCACCTGGGTGGCTCAGTCAGTTAAATGTCTGATTCTTGGTTTCGGCTCAGGTCATGATCTCGTGGTTTGTGAGTTTGAGCCCCACATTGGGCTCTGTGCTGTCAATGTGGATCCTGCTTTGGATTCTCTCTGTTCCTATCTCTCTCTGCCCCTCTTGACTCATGCTCTTCTTTCAAAATAAAAAAATAAACTTAAAAAAAGAAAAGAAAATTACTTGCACAGATCATGAACCTTTCATCCTTAAATATTTCAATATTTTTTTCTACTAATAATGAGAAAATTCCTTTATGTAACTACAGCTTAATTATCAAATTATCAGGAAATTTTACATTGATACAATACTGTCATTTAGTATATCCTTCAAATTTTGACAGTTGTCCCTGTATTGCTTTTTAGCTAATTTGTTTTTAACAATTCAGGATTTAAACCAATATCATACATTGCAGTTTGTTGTCATGTCTCTTTAGTCCCCTTTAAATGAATGAGTGAGTGACTTCCTCAGCTTTTCTTGTCTTTTCTGTCATTGACATTCTTTAAGGATAAGGGCTTGCTGTTTTATAGAATGTTCAGTTTGAATTTGTTTGGCAAATCATCATAACTTAATTCAGATTGTGGCTTTTTGTCATGTATAAAAAAATATAACTGATGGTGTGTCCTATTCAGAATATCACCAGAAGCACCTAATGTCAGTTTGTCCCATTATTGGTGATGTTACTTTCATCACTTGTCTTGCCATTTTTTTACATGGTTTGGCTCAACAATTAGAAAGTGAAACTTAAAAATACTCTTAAAATCAGCACCAATATAATAAATGTAACACAAACATGCAAAGCATCTACACTAAAATAATTATAAATATTAAGAGAACTTAAGGAGCAAATAATAAAGGAGATACTACATGTTCATGAATTGGAGGTCTCAATATTGTAAAGGTGTCTAGTCTTCCCAAATCAGTGTATAATCTTAACCAAAATTATATATTTTTTAATATAAAGTAACAAGTTGACTCACAAACGTGTATGAAAATGCCAAGGATATCTAATAGCCAAAACAGTTACAGAAAAGAACAAAATTGGAGAACTCTAACTGCCTAATTTTAAGAATTACTGTAAAGCTACAGTAATCATGATGGTAGAGTATTGGCATATAGTGTAGTAAAATAGATCAGTGGAACAGAATAGTCCATAAATAGATCCTCACATATATAGTTAATTGATTTTTGATAGAGGCACCAAAGTAATTCAATGGGGAGAAACACCAATCTGTTCAACAAATGAGCTAGATTAACTAGAAAAATAATAAGAAAAAGTAGATCTTGGTCCTTACATTATATTTTGCACAAAAATTAATTTGATATGGTTTGTAGATCTAAACATAAAGGCTAAACCTATAAAGTTTCTAGAAATAAACAACCACAAAAAGGTTTGTAACTTCGAGTAGGCAAAGATTTCTAAGAAAGTATAAAAAAGGCATTATCCATTAGAAGAAAAATGATGAATTGGACATCATCAAAATTGAAAACTTATGTACTTCAATGAAAATTGACATAACCTGAGAGGAAAATATCGTCAATTCATTTATTTGACAAAGGAATTATGTTTTAAATAGATGTGTCTATATACCATATAACATATAACATACAACATATAATAAATATATGTTTATGTCTACAAATCAGTAATGAAAAGACAAACAGCCTAAATAAAAATTATGGGCAAAAGATTCATATGGATACCTCACAAAAGAAAAATACAGAATGGCCACTAAGCACATGAAAAGGGAAATGCAATTTAAAACCAAAGTAAGATGCTACTTAACACTCATCAGAATATATCAAATTAAAAGACTGACAACATCGAATGTTGGTGAGAATGTGATGCAACTGAGACTCTCATACATTGCCAGTGGGATTACAAAATGGTATGAACACTTGGGAAAACTGTTTGGTGTTTCATTATAAAATTAAACATGCATGTACCTTATGATCCAGCAATTCCTCTTCTTAGTAGGTCTTCATCCAAGACAAATGAAGATATATGTCCACAAAGTGGTTTGTGTAAAATGTTTATAGTAGCTTCATTTATAATAGCTCAAAGCTGCAAACAACCCAAGTGTTCATCTACAGGCATTTGGTTAAATAAATTGTGGTATAACCATCGATGGTATACCAGTCAACAATAAGGAATAGCAAACTATTCATATGAAAGAGAAACATTATAAATGATTTTCATAAATATGTTGAGCAGAAAAGCCATAAATAAAAGAATAAAGACTGCATAATTCTATTTATATAAAGCTCAAAGTTAGGAAGAACAAGCTAATCTATGGTGATAGAAGTCAAAACTGTAGTTGCCTGCGGGGTAGGGGGAGTAGGAACGGCCTGGAGGGGAGCACATAGAAACTTTTGGAAGTGATGGACACATTTTAGATCTTGATTGGTGTGTTGATTATGAGTCTTTATATTAGTCCATACTTAACAGATTGTATATTTAAATTTCCATTTCACTCTATATACATTTTCCCTGAATATAATAAAGTCACTATATACATTCAGAGTCACATAGTTTTTTTCTATAACCATACAACCATTACACAGACTTTAGTATGACTTAAATAAATGCATCAAAGGAAACACATTCTTCAAATCCAGGGCACTTACTTTCATGTATAGGGGAATTAACATTATATTGGATTTTCATCATAGCAGTAAAAATCACAACCAATAACTCATTTTCTGTCTTCTTTTTCAAAGATGAAAGACATTAGAAGTATCTTGAAATACCAACTAGGATTTATTTTCAGTATTTGGAAATAAGAGTTACACATTTGATTAGCTACTAGTTCTGTTTATTTTCCCCAGTGGCCTCTCAGATTTTAGTAATGCCTCAAAGGCACTAAATCTATTGCTTTACTAGGTGGTGGCCTATTTTCTATCGAATTTCACCCTTGGTAACAGTGGTAATTCATAATTTGAAATCCTTATGTCATCCTCTTAAAACTATATCTAAACCAATTGTATTTCTTTCTTTCCTACATTAGTAAATGGTATTTCACCTTTGTTTAAGGACATTATTTTTATTTTTAAGTAACAAACGGATCTTCAACAATCTCTGAGTCCTTCAGGGTAGGGTACTGTCTATTGATTTCTGCTTATAGTTTTCAAGATTCTATTATGGGTAAGGCAGGAATGGCAGTTTTAATGAGAGTCCTTTTTTGTTTTTGTTGTTGTTGTTAAATGTAGATCCAAAGAGTTCTACTAAAATAAGACAAATGTCAGTAAAGAGGAAAATGCAGTGGTAGAAAAGGTTTCTTTAGTAAGGCAGATTTCTAACTAGAATGTTTTGATCTAGAGAATATAAGTGATAGGAAATCGTGTAATCCAAAACATACATACATGCTACTCATGTGGTCTCATACATCTCTTCTTCACCAAAATACTGAAATCTAAAATGGCCCAGCTTTCTTTGAAGATTGAAAGAATGTATAGCTATACTAGATTAATATAGCTGCCCCCAAGGTATAGTGTTGATTAAATTGACAAGTATGTCTTTATGGAGCACCTGGGTGGTTCAGTTGGTTAAGTGTCCATCTTTGGCTCGGGTCATGATCTCACAGTTCGTGCATTAGGCTCTGCCCTGACAGCTCAGAGCCTGGAGCGTGCTTCAGATTCTGTGTTTCCCTCTCTCTCTGCCCCTCCCCGGCTTGTGCGCACGCTCAATTTTTTCTCTCTCTCTTTCTCTCTCTCTCTCTCAAAAAAAAAAAAAATAAACTAACATTTTAAAGAAAGAAAAGTTTATTTGTGATTGCTAGAGCTGAGACAGACATGTTTGAGATGTAGATTTAATATTTTATTGACTCATTTGAGACTGACACAAAGGGAAGCCAGTTTTCCTTAGTGGCCATCCTTTGGTGCCCCTTTGCTTTTCAGTATGCATAATTAATCAGGGCATTCTGACCCAATTATTGTGTTCCTTACTTTCTTTTATTCCTCTTTATGTTTAATAGAGTAAGATCAGTTCAAAACCATACCTAAAACCTAGTGCATACACGATTGCATTACTTCACAAGATTTTCCTAATGATGGAGTGTTTGCTCACATTTATCATAATGAGAGTTGAACTATATCCTAATTATTTTGTCATGTGATAGATCACTAAAGATTATTATTGCATATTTATATCTTTGGAAAAAATGTCATGTGTCTCATTTATTTATTGATTGATTTTTAGAGAGAGAGCTCACACAAGCTTTGGGGGAGGGAGGAGGCAGGGATTGAGAGAGAGAGAGAGAGAGAGAGAGAGAGAGAGAGAATCTTAAGCAGGTTCCATGTTCAGCGCAGAGCACAACTCAGGGCTTGATCCCAGGACTCTAGAACCAAGACCTGAGCAGAAACCTAGAGTCAGATGTTCAAACAACTGAGCCATTCAGGTGCCTCTCATGTGTCTCTTTGGTTTTTTTTTTTGTTTGTTTGTTTTTTTGTTTTTTGCGTGTGTGTGTGTGTGTGTGTGTGTGTGTGTGTGTGTGTGTGTTTTTCTTTTGGGGAGAGACAGAAAGAGAGAGAGCAGGGGAGGGGCAGAGAGAGTCTTAAGCAGGCTCCGCTCCCAGTGCAGAGCCCAACACGCGGCTTGATCTCCCGATCCTGAGATCATGACCTGAGCCATAATCAAGAGTCAGATACTTAACCAACTGAGCTACCCAGGCACCCCTCTCATTTTTTATTACTATCATTCTGATTACTTTTATTGGTTTGCAATCTTAAAACTTCACTGCTTTAAACAGAGGATTCACTGGTAATTCTGTTCCTTTCATTCTAAACTGAACCAGCATGTTTAGAATAAGAGGATAAGGTATATTCTCTCCTTTAATTGTAGTAAACATTAGATTAGGATCTCTGGTCTTTAAATTTGAAATGTTTGGAGAGATTACTTCCTGTAAAAAATATAATTTTCGGAGTATAAAAGACAAAGTTCGTATTTGTTACTGTTACTGGAAGAGGCAAAAAACAGAAGTAGAGATGGAGAATGGGGGGAAATATGTAGGAAAACAAAGCTGCGAAGTACAAAGAAAACCCATACATGGGCCTGATGTGGAAAGTGAGGAGGGTAGGAAAACTGCTTCAAGTCAATGAGGGAATAATAGAAAGAAGAATGTTTTAAAAGAGAGAGAGAGAGAGAGAGAGAGAGAGAGAGAGAGAGAGAAACACTCCTGCTTCATCCCCTCAAAAGAAAACATGCCAATGAAATCTCTGACAAGCACAAGTTCAAGAGGGTTATCTGAGACTAGACATGGTGATCCTAGAAGGATGAATTCTTCAGTGTGAAGAATATTTATTCCTTAGATGTGTTTGCTGTTCTATTTGGAGCTAAGGCAAGAGTGATGAATAATGGATAACAGGACACCCTAATTGTCTCTGTAACAAAGGCGGCGACACTGGAATTCATTATACCTTATTGTGTGAGACCATATATTGACAGATACACAGATAAAAGAACTTACCCTCTATAGATAACAGGTCTTTGTTCCAAACAACAGATTTACTTTTTCAAAAGTAGAAGCTAATAGGGGCTGATTTTGCCTTCCACACCTCATCTCTTTGGTGAAGTAACTACATTAAGCCTCATGGAAAATAAGATAATGATGATAATGGCATTTCCCCCCTGTTTTAAAATCTATTTAAAACAATAGTATCTAAAGATGAACTGCTGCAGAATCACAAAATTTTAAGATGGTGAGGAACTCGGATCCCGCATTATACTTTCTAGGAAGTGGACAAATGGTTCCTGGCCCAGAGTAGCAGTTCCCCAAATGGAAACTGACTAACCAGTTTCCTTCCTGCCTGCGTCTTTTCCTCCCCTTTTCCCTCCCTTCCTCCCCGCTTCCCTTCCTTCTTTCTTTCGAAAACCTTTATTTTACAGAGGAGGCAAGGCCAAGCAACTTGTCCAAGCTCACTTGAAATCAAGACCAGGGCCCGTATCTTCCAATTTCTAAAATAGGGCTGATTCCCCATTGTCTTCTTGCTCATGCACTCAAACAAACAATACTCTTACAAGTATCAATAGAGTCAGTTTTTGCTTCCTTGAAGACGAAGAACACTTGGCCTGAATTTCAAATTGGCATTTCTTACTGAGTTTGAACCATCATGTAGCTTTGTATTTCCTTGCCGAGCATTTCATTTGCTCTTTTGGTGCTTTTTAAACAACCTTTCATAACACTTTCTTTTTTCCAATATAATACATGAAGTGTATGAATCTATAAATTGATTTAAGCCCTTGAGAAGGAATGGTGCTACTTGTACTGTATATTAAAATAGTAAGGCATCACTATTTGCCATAAAATGACACTGCAGCAGTGTCAGTAAGAAAGGAACTCACATCTCACAGAGCATTGACAGGGACATTGGAAATGAAACAATATTAATCCATTTAAGTTGGTGAATCTGACTTATTTTGCTTTATGAGTCCTTGCAGGTAGTTTTGGGTAATGAGCTGTTGCAGATAGTTTTGGAGAATGTTTGTAGTTGTGTCTCTGTGAAATGTTAACATCATTCAGGTTTAGCTGTGCCACGAAGACAATTCATGTTCACTGTGGAGAAAAAAAATTAACTGAGGACGGTACATTCTAGTTACAGCTAGACTTTTGGAGTCTGTGTGTTTTTCTGACTACAGTTTCAGAAGTTGAGTACAATCTTTAGAGATTACGCTTTATCTGAAGCACCACCATGGTGCAAACTATTATCATTCTGTGCCCTTTTGGCTCCCAGTTGTGCCTAAGAGGACACTGGTGGTAGGACAATTAAAGAAACCACAGTTAATGATATTTTCTTCCTGCAGGATCTGCCCTGCTGATTGCACTCTTAATTCGCCCAATTGTGGAAAATAATGAAACATTCATTTTTTTTTTAAAACTCCATCTTTTGGGTGGGTGACTGGTCAGTGTTTTGAAGACACACTATTCCATTTGCTACTAGCTTCATTTGATAGATTGTGTCTTAGTTACTTTAACTTTTTAATTGTGTATATGTACTGTTGAAGTATTTCTGCCTCACTGAAAAAGTAATGGTATCAAGAGTCATGTTATCTATTTTATCTGAAGGTTTAGGTGTCTGTAGCTTGTTTTTTTCTAAATCATTTTTCCCTTTAATTCCTAAATGATAGTTAGGGGAGGAAGTTTTCATAATATAATATTTCAATAATCTAGTTTCTTTCTCATTAAGGGTTACATTATAGCACAAGGTGTTTGAGAAATCTAAACATAGAAGGGTTCATTACTGAAGTAGCTTCCAATACAAATCTTATTACTCATTTTGATTAGAAACTAATTAAAACTCAGTATAACTGCCACTGAAATGCATGTATAGTACTTTAAAAGATAAAGGATTCTAAGGTTGGGAATCATAACAGTGCTCTGGCTAGGTTTTTTTGTTTTTGGTTGTTTTGTTTTGTTTTACTTATGTAAGAAGAGAGAAGAAATATTAATCAATCTGTAAGACATGGACTTAGATCAAACAGACCACTAGCTAGAAAAGACTACTTCCCAGAAAAGTAGGGAGCCAACCAAGCATATGCTGGAGCAGGATCCTGGCGGTCTCTCGTGTGCCAGGAATAATCCCCTAGTAGCTGGATCACGTGGTAGTCTATGGGATCTGGTGCAGCCAGGGTAGGGCGGGCAGCATACAGAAAGCCACGATTAGTGGCTGTTTACCAAAGTATGCTGAGATATTTTGGAATTTTATTAACAGGGATGGCTATACTGGGTGTAATTACCAAATTGAAAGTCATTCACACACACACACACACACACACACACACAGTTATATATACACACACATAAGTGTGTGTATATCTGTGTGTGTGTGTGTATATATATATATATATAACACATATATATGTTATATATATGTTATATATGTGTAATATACACATGTGTTATATTTATGTGTGCATATACGTGTGTTACATAGACACACACATATATATATGTATATATATATCATATACAAATACCACATTATGCACCATTATTTTATACTATTTATTACACATGATTTTTTTTTATCAGTATGAACAGTGTATCTATAAGTAGGGTTCATAAGGTTTAAGTCAGAATGAGGGGAAACTGCTATTTATTACCGAAGTTTAACATTATTTCCTAATAGTCATTAGAATTCTGGTTTTACACCAGAATTTTCAAAATTTCTTGAAATTCAGGCGACTAGTGGCTGCATAGTGTTTAGCGATTTTTTTTCTTGAATGCAGGCCTCCATTAGTAAAGATTGGTGTGGTAAATTTCTTTGTCTACTCCTATAGAAAATGTATTAGAATAGTTATGTGGGTGAGGGGAGTTACTTATTAACAGGAAATGTAAAAAGACTATATCACCCATACCTGAAATAATAGGTTTTTGTACTTTTTTTATCAAAAACTTATTGATGGTATGATTCACAATTTTTTTCTTTACCGTAGCTGGATTTTTGCCGCCCATATGAATTTGTCTCCATATCAGCTATTCAGTCAAAAAAAAGCCTAGGAATTTTTGTGAACCATATTAGCATGTCTGCTTAGAGATTTCTTGGTTAATGGAGTTTAGAAGTTATTAGAGCGGTCTTGAAAGAGATAGACAATATTACTGATAAGACCATTCACTACAACTCAGATTTCTCCCAAAGTTCTAAGTAATGCTAGGGCATGGTTTATTAAATACTCTGTCATATTTGGTATATAAAATGTAAAAGAGAACACCAATATGAAAATCAAATTTTTGTAATGACAGACTTAAGAGAAATATGGATGAATTGTTAAATTTGTAAAGCTGTGTGAGCAGTGATTCATTGTGGGTAGGAAATAATTAAGGCTTCTAGTGCCTTGATGGCTTTTCCCAGCAACAATTGGGAGAGAGTGAATGATGGACATGAAGTGCTGATCTAAAGGTTTTTAGAGTTTCACCCCAAGTTTTAATGAGCCTCACCAATCACCCCTGACGGCAGCCTGATATTTTACAACCCCTCTAATAAAATTTTCTTACCTACTGTTCAGAGGTACTATTGTGTATACAGAAAGAGAGGGATGCAGCTGGTGAGGAAGACTTCTGACAGAGCAGAAGAGTGCAAATTTGGCTTTAATTTTTATGTGTGATTGTCTTAGCTTTCTTTGAATTGAAGGTTAGCGTGTACCAGTTATCCCTGGCCCTGTTTGGATTCTGGGAAAAAAACAATCTAATGTTAACTATACAGTTTGCCGTATTTTCTGACTTATCTCCTCACCTTCAGTATTTCCAATCCCTGTCTCCATAGTCTTTGTCCTCTCTGACTTTGAACATGCAAAGATATTGCCTAAGTTTCAGAGGGAGGGTCGAGAAGGTAGCTGTTATTTTCCCATTAGTTATTCTCTGTTTTTGGTCTCTTTTTTTCCACATGAGAATTCTAGATTCTTTTTTCTGCCAACCCTCTTTCTGCATTTCCTTACCACTCTCTCCAACTTTGAGTTCCAGAAATCTTTGAATCCCAGACATTCTAGTGAAACTGCATTCTCAAAGGTCATTAAGGATATTTTCACTGCAAGGTCAGCCTGCCCTTCTTCAGAATATATGCCAGGAAACTCTCCTTTCTCATCTTTCTTGATATTGTAGTGTTCTTCCTCTCTGATTGTTGTATTCTCATCTTCTACTGTCTTTGGATCTTAATTATTTATTGTTATTGTTGACTTTTCATCTGTACTTTGACTTCTGCATTCTTACCTGTAGAACTATTATTTTACTGTAGTTAGATACCATTTCCTAAGGCCTAATGCTCATTTTAACCTCACTCTAATTATCCTATATTTCACTGCCAGTCTGATCTCAACTTGTGTCACTTTAAAGAAAATATCTGAGGACCTCCCATTTCTTTCTGCTTCCCATAAAGTCTCTGTTGATATGGTAACTTTCAAGGGTCTCTTATAAATGAACTCCATTCTGCAGCCTGATGTTTTTCAAACTTTTTAAACCATGACCAGAAAAGAAATATATTTTATATTGTTACCTGGCATGTGCGCACACACACACACACACACACATACGAGCGTGAGCACACACAGACGCACACACAGACACACACAGACACACACACACACACACACACACACACACACACACACACTGTGCTATCCACTCACATATTTGAAAGAAGTTTCCTGGGGCGCCTGGGTGGCGCAGTCGGTTAAGCGTCCGACTTCAGCCAGGTCACGATCTCGCGGTCCGGGAGTTCGAGCCCCGCGTCAGGCTCTGGGCTGATGGCTCGGGGCCTGGAGCCTGTTTCCGATTCTGTGTCTCCCTCTCTCTCTGCCCCTCCCCCGTCCATGCTCTGTCTCTCTCTGTCCCAAAAATAAATAAATGTTGAAAAATAATGAAGTTATTATTTTAACTTGACTTCCTGTCATGATCACTTGATTTCCTGTCATGATCCCACAGTTTGAAATGGTCTAGCTTCTCTAATCTTTCACCTTTTCACACTCTGCCCCCTCTACTCTCTCCAGAACAGTCTATCCCTGCCCTACAAGCACAAGCACTCAGGTTTCTGAGTTTTCATTCATGTTTTTCCAGCCCAAGTATTTTCTTTTTTTAAAAAAATTTTTTTAACGTTTATTTATTTTTGAGATAGAGGGACAGAGCATGAATGGGGGAGGGTCAGAGAGAGGGAGACACAGAATCCGAAACAGGTTCCAGGCTCTGAGCTGTCAGCACAGAGCCTGACGCGGGGCTCGAACTCACAAACCGTGAGATCATGACCTGAGCCGAAGTCGGCCACCCAACCGACTGAGCCACCCAGGCGCCCCAGCCCAAGTATTTTCTAATTATGAAGACATTTCTGCCACTTTGAGCTCTTGAAAATCCTCAGTTCCTCTAAAGGACAGCATTTCTAAACTGTCTTACACAAGATGACCCATAATCCTCTGCTGATTTTATAATGGTTTTATAATAGTAAATTTTCTCCTTATCTAGCCTGTATACTCATTACAAATAACACTATGTCCCCAATAACACTGATTTTAAGTGGTCAAAACAAAGCTCCTAAGTTATTTTTTTTTTTAATTTATAAAACAATAAGTTTGCAAGTAACCTATTTTTCAAACTGCTGGTTCTATATGATGACATGAACTTGGTTTCTGAGGGCTAGGTACAAATCTTAGCTCTACTATTTATAAGGTATGTGATCTTGGGCAAAATCCTTAATATCTCTTTCTTAATTGTAAAGCAGGAGGAACACTAGAACCTGCCTCAGAAAATTGTGAAAAGGATGAAATGAGAATACTTGCAAGAGCTCCTGGCGTATAGCATTCACCCACTGAATATTTGTGGTTAAATACACTGTCCTGGCACATAACCATTTTATCAGTTTTCTTGCTTGTTTTTTTTTTTTCTATTTGTATATAATATTTTCGAGTGCAATCTTGTCTGCGGTCTTCCTTGTTGCACTTTTCTGATTATGCTGATTACCTACCAGGCACAGTTTTCTAAATTTTATACTTCTTCAGACAAAGTCTACCAAACAATAAATGGGAGATTGTGCATGCCTTCAAATTCTTATCACCCCTTGTAGTAATCAATGCATGACTCTCTGATGTTCTAGAGAACAAAGAGATAAAACCAGCTTCTATATTATATTTTCTTTGTAGAAGAGTCTCATTGTAAGATTTGTTCCACCAACTCTGAAGATTCATTATACCAAATTAAATTGCTTTTAAATGTCTTATTTAAAAATTTAAAAAGCTTCTGAAATGAAAAAAGAAATATTTTGAGCTAATTCTTCATTTTGGAAGGGCGGGTGTTGGCTTGGCCTTTAGCATAACTAGTTATTTGACAAATTATGAGATGCTATTTTTTTAATTTGTGAAAGGAAGGTTTTGTATTTTAAGATAAACTAGGACACTAAGTTTTAGAGGCACATATTGCATCAGATTTTAGAACTAAATTTAAATTCATTTTCAACTTTCTGTGCTATGATATATGCAGATTAAAAGAAAAGTGACACACATAAAATCATGTCTGTTAAGTGTTTTAAATTTAAAAAGTAGTTTTTTACTCACCAATCTCCCAAGAGTGGAACTTACTGGCATAAATTATCTAGCATCAGTTAGATGGCATTAGGTAACAGAGACTGATAGCAGATATAAAGGGTAAAGATGGTGAGGCGAGCAACCATGAGTCTTGATAGGACTTTCCTGTCAATGTTAGTTTACCTCTATCTCAAACAAAATTCAGTGTAAAACAGTTCTCTTTCCTCATTCTTTTGGTTTTTATTATGTGCGGTAAACACGTGACCTCTGATATGATGACAAATTTCTGACAGACTTTCTGTTGGCACCCACTTCATGTCTTGATTTTCTTACCCACACTTCTCCCATTTCAGAGATGTGTTCCCAGCATAATAAACTTATTTTGTATCAGCAGGCTGTTAAAAGCATAACCTCTGTTGGGTTCAGTGTATTCATCTATACATCATAGTATAGATGTATTATAGATGTTATTAAATTACAGATGTATATTATATTAAGAAGAGGTGAGAATGCATCACTTACAAAAGAATTTTGAAATCTGTGCATCTCTGTCGGTCAGAAGATTATACAAATTTTTATGGAATCAAGTAAACTGTTATCCTAGTTCCATACTGCCTCTGCTCCTCTCAGTTAATATGGAAAATTTGAAAATAATCTTTTACTTATATATTTACTACCCTAAGGATGTCTAAAAATGTTTACATCAAGCGGAAGACTTAGACCTGGATCATCTTATGTATCCTTAAAAAAAGAAAAAAAAAAACTTTTATAAAGCTTTACTTCTTACAAGATCCACTAATCTTATTATGTTCCCCAAAATATTTCCAGCAAAACATGCTTCTGATATACAAGTGTGATATTTGTTTCTTAGTAAAAAATCAGCTTGAACTATCTTCTTAATAATTACCATAAGTACTGAGTAATGCTTTACTTTCAATGAGGTTAAGTTGCATTTCAATAAAGTTTTGACTTTATTCTAGAAAGAGGCAGAACAAAAATTTCAAAAATGTCATTTTAGTATCTCTCAGTGTTGTAAGTTAAAGGAAAAGCATCTTCGGAAAGATCTAGTTCTTAATAAATTCATATCACAAGAAACAAGAAGCTAAAGAATGTCAAAGGATCTGAGTTAAGCTGATATATTTTTTTAACTTTTTATTCAGATTGCCTCAAGAAAGAGTGCAGTTGCCAGATGTTTTGTTTTGTTTTGTTTCTTTGAACTTTCTCTCTTTTATAACATAAGACTTAATAATGATTTAGTTTTATCTCGTTATGTAGTGAATGATAATAATCATCTTTAAGTTAAACTAATTGTCAGTTGATGGATCTCAAAAATGATCCTGTCTAAATCTTCACTCAGATTTGTCTGGAAAATTCCACTGTTAATGGATTAGGAAAATCTATGAGGAGATTCCACTGATATGTACAAGACAGCCCTCATCCTCCAAGTACTGAGACTTGCAGAGCAAACACTGGACTACCCAAGTTAGGACTAGCATGATGGCTTATCTCAGGAAATATTCAGCCACCAGTCTCCTTTACTTCACCACCTGGAACATTTCTACCTGTTATCTTCTATTTTACAGCTGCTTGTCCTTACAGATGGAAAACTAATTCCCAAATTACTTTACAAAAAATGCAGTACAGATTCTTTATTTTGACGTGTGTGTATGTATGCATGTGTATACATTCACACATAATATGCACATGAATACATTTACATATGTGTGCATGCATGTGTGTGTATGGCACATTGCAAAATTGAAGTAAACTAAAGAAATAGATTATAAGATATTGGGCCTCATTTTCAAAATTTTTAAAATTTGCATTCGGTTATTTTAATTCTTCTTGGCCTGCTCTTCACCTGGGAATTGGAAGTTTCTAAATTAAAAAAAAAAAAAAACTAATTTTTTAAAAATAATAAAAATTTAGTTTGAGAAAGGTCCAAACTGGCTATATAATGTAGAGAAAAAAGTAAGAGTTTTTCTTATGTCTCTTTAAAACTCAACCCTACTTCTCAGAGATTAACTGAATTCTTTCTGAATCAACTCTTTCTGAATTCCTTCCATACTAAAGGCTTTATGGGGTAAAAACTATCACCACAGATCCAAAGTCTAACACAATGTTTCACACATATTAGGCCTTCACTAATTATATGCTGGGAAAAAGAGAGTGGGTGTCAAAGAAGAACTTAAAAAATGGAGAAATATTCCATGTTCATGGATAGAAAGACTCAATCGATATTGTCAAGATGTCAGTTCTGCCAAACTTGATCTGTATATTTAATGTAATCCTAAGTCCCAGTGAGTTATTTGTGGATATAACAAACTGATCTAAAGTTTATGTGGAGACAGGATGCCTGGGTGGCTCAGCCAGTTAAGCATCCGACTCTTGATTTTGGCTCAGGTCATGATCTCACAGTTTGTGAGTTTGAGCCCTGCATCAGGCTCTGTGCTGAAAGTGTGCAGCCTGCTTGGGATTCTCTCTCTCTCTCTGTCCCTCCCCCATGCATTCTCTCTGTCCCTCCCCATGCACTCTCTCTCTCTCTCTCCCTCCCTTCTTCCCTCCCTCTCTCTCTTTCTCTCTTTCAAAATAAATAAACTTAAAACAATTAAAAAAATAAAATTTATATGGAGAGTAAATGAGGAACTGTAAAACTCCTTGAAGATATTATAGGAGAAATTTAGATGATTTTAAGGTTGGCATTGACTTTTCATACGCAACACCAAAATCACAATCCAGTAAAAATATATTGATAAGCTATACTTCATTAAAATTAAAAATTTCTGCTCTGCAAAAGAAACATTCAAGAGAATGAAAATACAGGTCACAAACTGGGAAAAATATTAGCAAAAAACATATCTGTTAAAGAATGGATTTCCAACACATGCAGAGAACTCTTAAAACTCCACAGTAAGGACATAAACAACTCAGTTAAAAAATAGGCGAAAATAATTAACAGATACCTTGACAAAGAAGATATACAGATGGCAAATGAGGGAAACTCAAATTAAAACAACAGTTAGATATCACTATAGACCTATTAGAATGGCCAAATTCTGGAACACTGACAACACTAAGTGATGGTGAGGACATGGAACAAGAACTTTCATTCATATGCTGATAGGAAGGCAAAATGGTTCAACCACTTTGGAAGACAGTTTGGCAGTTTGTTACAAAATTAAATACATTCTTACATATGATCCAGCAATAGTACTCCTTGGTATTTTCCCAAAGGAGCTGAAAACTTATGTCCACAGCTTTATTCCCAATCTCTCTCTCTCTCTCTCTCCCTCTCTCTCTCTCTCTCTCTCCTTTCTCTCTCTCTCTCTGAAAATAAATAAACTTAAAAAATTAAACAAATAGGGGCGCCTGGGTGGCGCAGTCGGTTAAGCGTCCGACTTCAGCCAGGTCACGATCTCGCGGTCCGTGAGTTCGAGCCCCGCGTCGGGCTCTGGGCTGATGGCTCAGAGCCTGGAGCCTGTTTCCGATTCTGTGTCTCCCTCTCTCTCTGCCCCTCCCCCGTTCATGCTCTGTCTCTCTCTGTCCCAAAAATAAATAAACGTTGAAAAAAAAATTAAAAAAAAAATTAAACAAATAAAGTTTATATGGAGAGTAAATAAAAAAAGAAAAAAAAACAGAATAACTAACACAATATTGAAGAACAGAGTTGGAGGACTGACACTATCCATCTTCATGACTTGCTATAAAGCTACAATGATCAAGGCACTGTAGTATGGGCAAATGAATGGACACTTAGATCAATGGAAAAGAACAGAAAACTCAGAAATAGTCACACACACACACACACACACACACACACACATTGTCTTTGTTTTTGACAATGGAGCAAATACAATTCAATAGAGAAAAGATAGTCTTTTCAACAAATGGTATTGGACCAACTGGACATCCACATCCAAAAAATAAAAATAAAAAATAATCTAGACACAGATCTTACACCCTTCACAAAAACTATCCGAGATTGAATCTCAGCCTAAATGTGACCTGCAGCTTTATTCATAATTACCAAAAATTGGAAGCAAACCAGATGTCTTTCAGTAGGTAAATGGATAAATAAATTGTGTTCATCAAAACAGTGGAATATTATTCAGTGTTAAAAAGAAATGAGCTATCAAGCCATGAGAAGACATGAAGCAATCATAAGTGCATGTGACTAAGTGAAAGAAACCAATCTGAGAAGGCTGCATACTTGTATGATTCGACTATATGACATTCTGGAAAAAGCAAAACTATACATAGAGACAATAAAAAGATCAATGGTTGCTGGTGGTTGAGGTAGGGGGGGAAAGAAGGATGAATAAGCAGGGCACTGGAGATTTTTAGCACAGTGAAAATACTGTGTGATACAATAATAATGGATACATGACTTTATACATTTGTCCAAACCCATAAAGTGTACAACACTAAGAAACTGGGAGGGAGACTATGCATGTGTGGGGGCAGGGGATATAGGGGAAATCTTTATATCTGCTGTCCATTTTGCTATGAACCTAAAATTGCTTTAAAAAATAAAGTCTAGGGTGCTTGGTTGGTTAAGTCCGTTGGGCGCTGGACTCTTGGTTTTGGCTCAGGTCATGATCTCGTGGTTCGTGGATTCAAGTCCTGCGTCAGGCTTCACGGAGGCTGCTTGCTATTCTTTCTCTCCCCCCTCTCTGCCCCTCCCCCACTCATGCTTTCTGTCTGTCTCTCTCTCTCAAAATAACTTTAAAAAATTAATTTTTTTTAAAAAAGTTAAGTTTATAGGAAAGAAGGTAGGAAGGAAGGATGGAAGGAAGGAGAAAGAGAGGGGAAAATAATGTATGAATGAATGCAAAAAGATATAATTAGTAAATGGCTTCAAAGTCCATATTATATAAATTATTTATAAATCAGTTTTCCGTTTTATGTCTTCTTTATTTTCAACTTGCAAAGGGATGTTAAACTTCGGGTTTATAAATTAAAATAAACCATAAGCCTTATCTTCAGAAATTTGACTTCCTATAATTTGATTAATATATAATCTTGTGTTTAAAAATGTTAAAAGATTATTATAGGAGCTAGTTTAGGTAATATTTTTAGTTTAAGAGTTAACCTAGTTAGTAGTTATCATTTTTATGTCTTTGGCTTCACTAAAAAATAATATTTTTTATTCCCACAACTGTAGTTTTACTGAAACCTCAAATTCCATTCAGATATCTAGTGTTTCCAGTTGTGTGAATGCCTAATGGAATACAAAGTATCATTGCTTTATTAGGAAAACTTATATTGTCTCAGACTGCTAATATTTCTTCCCTTGGTGACTTAAACAGAATGCCATAAGGCACAATGCAGATTGTAACACTGACTAGGAGAATTTGAGGACTAGAAGGCCAGATCATTAATTTTTTTTTTTTTTTCAAATTCTTCTTTAGTTTTGAGAGAGAC
Organism: Lynx canadensis; assembly: GCF_007474595.2. Taxonomy (NCBI): domain Eukaryota; kingdom Metazoa; phylum Chordata; class Mammalia; order Carnivora; family Felidae; genus Lynx; species Lynx canadensis. The sequence continues at coordinate 151,649,146 of NC_044310.1, read as the reverse complement.
AGAGTGTGAGCAGGGAGGGCAAAGACACACACACGCACACGCGCGCACACACACACACAGAATCCGAAGCATGCCCCAGGCTGTCAGCTGTCCGCACAGAGCCCGATGTGGGGCTTGAACCCATGAACCATGAGATTATGACCTGAGCTGAAGTCGACACCCAACCAACTGAGCCACCCAGGTGCCCCAGATCATTGTTTTTTTATTAACAGTAATGATAGCTATTAGTAATTGTCTACTCACAATCATGAATTACTGAGATAAGGAAATCTATAAACTGCAGTAATAATTTGTGTCAGTCACAATTCAAAGGCATCTACTATTTTCTGGTATTAAAGAACAGAGTATATAGTAAGAACTCAAAAAGTGAGTTTTAAATAACATTTTATTATCTTCATCCAAAAACCCCTGAATTGAAAACAATGAATGGTTGCACAAGCTGTTATTCCTAAATCTGAGTTACCTAAACTTAGGATTAGTTTAGAATGATTTTATAAATCTATATAATCCTTTGAGGCAGTGAGATTAGAAAATTTCATGTCTGGGAATTTGGGTATTCACATTGTCATATTCACAGAAATGGTATAATCGAGGGTGAGGGAGTAAAAACTAAATGAAGTTATTTTGATTTTAAAATATTTTGGGAGGAAAATTCTTTGATTTTTTGGAGATGATTGGAGACATCTTGGCATGTTACCAAATGTGTCATTGTCCATAGTTTCTGTAACTAAGTAATGAAGACCAGGAAACACAAGGGAAGAAAGCATCTTTCTGATTTGAAGTGGAGCTTCAGCCTAAGTCTGAGTTCTAGTAAATTCCTCTGTTCCTTTGTTGCTCTAAATATTGTTCTGTGAATTATATACCAAGGTAAAATTGTTCTCTTCAGTCACTAAGGTTCCAACGATGGTTCTCTGATTAGAATGAAACATATATCAATAATGTTTGTTCTCAGATTATTGGCCTATAAATAATAGTCTTCGCAAATAGAATAATTCTATATTATTTCACGGTGGCAGAATTTTACAGTAGAAAGAGCACAGTCTTCTCCAGAAGAGGTCATTTCTCCAGTCAGAAGAGGTCATTTACTAGCTATGTGACCTTGAGGAAAGTACACATTTTGTGTTACTTTCCTCATTTGTAAAACAAGGTTGATAACTATCTTAATGAAGAGTTGAATCCAGTGTTAAAATATTAAATATTAAAATATCTCACAGAGGTAAGTCAATAAAAATGCCTTAAGTTTCTTGAAACATATCAGTTTATCAACAGAAGCTCTTCTAGAATTATTATTTAAAAAAAAATAATGTTTATTTTTGAGACAGACAGAGCGTGAGTGGGGGAGGAACAGAGAGAGAGGTAACACAGAATCTGAACCAGGCTCCAGGCTCTGAGCTGTCAGCACAGAGCCTGCCGTGGGGCTTGAACCCATGGACCGGGATCTGAAGTCAGACGCTTAACCGACTGAGTCACCCGGGCGCCCCTAGAATTATTTTTAAATTCCTACTCTTCCCTTTTGTACATTTCTAAAATTAATTTAATCAAAATAAATTTCTTGTTTGTGGGAATTGATCACAAATTGAAGTACATTTTAAGTAATTCAGTTATTCCTTCAGAAGAAGTCTGTGAAAAAGGTTAGAATAAATAATTTTATTTGTAAATAAGTTGACTATTTCAAAATGGATTGAATTGTCAAAATTATTCATATTAGAATTAGAATACTGTTTAGTTCTCAAAATAGAAATCTTTGGGAAATTAAGAATAATAAATGCAATAGAATAGTAATTGTTATGGATCCGTGATCGTTCTGCCTTCAGTGAAGCTTTATTATTTGACCAAAAGGCATTTTCATTGATGATGAAGTCCTCCTCTTCTGGCTTGGTGCATCACATCACTGAGTTCGGTACTCTTCAAGGCGTGCAATTCTCCCTCTGCCACATTCAGTAGGATTTAAGGGCTATTTTGGAGGCTCAAGAATTCCCTAATATAATCTCCTGTCCATAGGCCTTCCCAGGTCTCCTGCCCGAAGAAATGGATCCATGCTGTTGTTAAATATATACAATTGTGCTGGTTTTCATGGTAGTCACTTACCCATATGCAGCTTTCAGGAATTTGAAATGACTACCAGACTAGTAAGACTGAGAAGCTTATTCTTTTTTAATTTTGTTTTTAAATTAAATTAAATTTAAATTAAAAAAAACACTGAATCAGTGTTTTGTGTTTGTAAATATTTTTCTGGTAAACAAAATTATTGTTTTTTTAAACTACATTTTCAGTTAAATCACTGAAAACTTAGCATCTGAATTGAGATGTGCTAGAAGTATAAAATGGACACCAAATTTCAAAGATTTTATATAAAAATTTTAAATATCCCATTAACAAGTTTTTGTATATTGTTACAAAAATAATGCTGTTATTTTTGATATATGGGGTTAAATTACATATATTAAAATTGATTCATGTTTCTCTTTAGTTTTTTTTTTCCCCCCCTCTGGCTATGAGAAATTTAAAATGTCCCTTGTGACACTGTTTCTATTTCTATTGGACGATGCTGATACAGAGAGATGACTGAAGCAAAAATACCCCCATTGAGAATTAAATGCTAGCTCAGATAAGTCAAATCAGGCCTATAATGTGACTTGGGAGAGGAATGGTACCTTGTAGCAGAAAGAACAAAATTTGTCTGCTCTTAAAGATTCTAATTCAGAAACTGCTCTAGTGTTTGTCTCAGCAACTAGTACAGAAAACTGTCTTTTAGCTAGAGTGCTGACCGTTTTACCTAATCTATAATTGCTTAGGTTTTCCCAATTCACTTGAGTATTAGTAAATTTTCGGTCACACTGTATCTCTTGTTCTTAGGAAAAGAAACTAGAAAGTTATTAAACCAGAAGAGTAGTTCTTAAAGTATTCCTAGAACCATCAGCAGCCGCATCACATAGCAATCTTAGTAAAAATCCAGATCCTGCAGCCTCTCCCCAGATCCACTGATCAGAAAGTCTGAGGATGAGGTCCAGAAATCTCTACCAAAAGCCCCCTGGATGATTCTGATGCACACTGAAGTTCTCAAACCTCTGAAATACAATATTCTTGTGCTGGAATATAGTTGTGCTGATTAATAAAATCACTAATAGGCTGAGAAAACAGTGAGTCAATAGGTATTAATGGATGGCTAACTATAGGGCCATGATTATGTCCTAAGGAACTCATTAAAGGAACTCATTAAAACACAATCATGGGGGGCGCCTGGGTGGCGCAGTCGGTTAAGCGTCCGACTTCAGCCAGGTCACGATCTCGCGGTCCGTGAGTTCGAGCCCCGCGTCAGGCTCTGGGCTGATGGCTCAGAGCCTGGAGCCTGTTTCCGATTCTGTGTCTCCCTCTCTCTCTGCCCCTCGCCCGTTCATGCTCTGTCTCTCTCTGTCCCAAAAATAAATAAACATTGAAAAAAAAATTAAAAAAAAAAAAAAACAAAAAACAAACACAATCATGGCTACCCTCTTCCAACAACTTCTTATATTAAATCATGAATTTTAGAAAGACCTCTAGATGGGTTTTCCTGGTTATAGTTTGACTATTATTATCAATTGTCTTAATTGAGTTTACTGTTTAGCATTCTCAAACAACACCTGATTTATTGTGATGAAAGGAATTCTAATTGACCACATGCTTTTACTTTTAATAATGAACACTGGATCCCTGAATGGGATAATATGTGAGTTTTAAGGCATCTCACTATGCTTCATCCATTTTGATGAAAAATGATTGTGTTGCCTTTTAAGAATGTCAGAATGATTATGTAACTTTTATGGTGCTAAATTATTTTGAATATGACATTCTTCGCAGGAAGAAAAAGGGTGCTTTAAGAAATTACTTCAGAATCTTACTAATTTTTTTATTTCAGAGTTTGCTTGTGGAAATTAAAAAGAAAAAGACAGTTCCTTTGTTCAGAATTGTTATCTTTGCTATTAATTTTAGCACCCTCAATATTTAACTTTAAATATTTAAGAAAGGAAAGCTTGTCTTTTTGTATTTTAAATTCTCATAATAAATTTCTCTTTCATTATTCATTTAATTTGAGGAATGGTTTTAAGTCTGTAAAATACCATGCATTTGTTTTGTAAACATATTTACTCCTTTCAGGTTAGTTCCAAATACATCAAAATGAATTTTTCCTTCCTTTAAAAATGAACAATCCTTGTCTATATCCTTGCATAAAACTAAATATAGACTTAAAAGAAATAAAACATGAATTTTACATTAAAATGTGAAATAAAAAGTCAATATATGCATGTACTATTTGAGTACATTTTTCTTTTCTTACCGGCAGAGACAAGCCAGCAAGAAAAATCTATTAATTACTATCACCTTAAAAAATGCCTTTCCAAGGGGCGCCTGGGTGGCGCAGTCGGTTAAGCGTCCGACTTCAGCCAGGTCACGATCTCGCGGTCCGTGAGTTCGAGCCCCGCGTCGGGCTCTGGGCTGATGGCTCAGAGCCTGGAGCCTGTTTCCGATTCTGTGTCTCCCTCTCTCTCTGCCCCTTGCCCGTTCATGCTCTGTCTCTCTCTGTCCCAAAAATAAATAAACGTTGAAAAAAAAATTAAAAAAAAAATGCCTTTCCAAGTACTAACCCCCCGACACCCAAGATACAATTTTTTAAAAAACAGGACAAATATACAAGAACACAGGGTAACTGGTAATACTCTAAAGCTAGGAGTTCTTCAAAAAGCATTAAACATCTGAAGGAATCAAAGTCCTAGCACTTTGGCATGCTACACCCATATCAACATTGATGATTATTATATTTTATAATCTAAAGTACAGGAATAAAAAAGCTATTGCAGCTTGTTGTGCTGGTGCATGTTGGTATTAACAAGTGCTATTCTTGTTCGTGTGCATGACTAATGCCTTCTTAAAATGTAGTAATTTGACCCAATAATACACTATTCCATTTTGAGTGGATAATAAAGACATAATATTTTTTACCATGACAGGTGGGCTTGAATGCTTCAAAGAGCACTTGATGGAATATTTGGAATTAGGACTTGAGGCATCCTGGAATTAAACTGCTCTAATCAAGGTTTTTAAGTTGGATATGATGCAGGACGCCTGAGCGGCTCAGTCGGTTAAGCATCTGACTTCAGCTCAGTTCATGATCTCATGGTTCATGGGCTTGAGCCCTGCACTGGGCTCTGTGCTAACATCTCGGAGCCTGGAGCCTGCTTTGGATTCTGTGTCTCCCTCTCTCTCTGCCCCTCCCCCACTCATGCTCTGTCTCTCAAAAATAAATACATGTTAAAAAAATTTAAATTGGACATGATGGGTGAAATTACAAACTAATTGACATCGGTAATAATAGCATATACAATACAAACTAAAAATACTAATGCTGAATATGACTTGCCTTAAATTGGTCTGGCAAAAGCCCTTGGAAGGCTGTTTACTTTCCTTTTCTACAATGCTGCACCTGGGCAGCTCACCTTTCTAAACTGGGCGATTTTTTTTTCACCAGCCTTCCTTTTTCCTTCTTTTAGATACCCCCAGGCTCCTGCCGCTTTGTTGTGATGTTGTGTTGATAAGAGCTCTACTGCTCTGGTAAAAGATAAAATATGTGTATTTCTGTTTCTTACATTTGAAGCTTTTGAGTTGGTTCTTCCCATTCTGAAGCTATTCACAGTGTATGTGTACACACAGATATATAGATATTTATGTGTATATATATTTATATGTGAAATGAAGTATTTTATATATAATACAAAGCTACTCTCTTACACTTAGATAAACACAGGTAGTACAGAAATACAGAAAAGACAAATGTATAATTGATGATCCTTGGATTTTCTAAGGCTTTGAAATGAAAACCAGGCATGCAAATTGTTTGACCAAAAATGAAAATGTTCCCTTGTGTGACAGCAGTTTGTTTCACTTGCACCTGTGTTTTACTATGATTCACAAATTGGCTGAAATTTGGCCTTTAGCATCCTTTCAATCTCAAAATGTTTAAGTATTCTAGGGGTGGAAAGAAAGGAGGGATTGAACATTTGTATACTTATATCTGATTTTAGATTAATTTTAAGTTTATGAATACAAGATTTGTTTTGAATACAACTATCTGATAAAATAGGAAAGACTACTTACATATACAAAACAGTCTTCTAAAAATTTAAGAGCTTGGTTATAATGATTGATAATATCAGTGTTTACCTAATCTTTAAAAAATATTAATCCATTGATTATTCCTTATGCTTCATGTCATTTAACAGAGAATATATATGCAATACAATAATAAAATATTTTTCCTGAAATTAAAAAAGAATGTTACTTTTTTCAAAAGTTAAAGGGAATATTTATGGAGGAAAAAAAATACACAACATATACAGCATTCAGACCCCACAATTACTATATTTGAGCATTGAATTTGGCACTGAATTTCTTGACAGCTTAAGGAAAATGTGGAAAGGGCCAGTTAAAAAGGAGAAAACATCTGTTTCTCTGGGGAAGCAAAGCTGTCCTTGCTACTGAAAAAATAAAAGACATTTCTTCAATGAGTCTTCAACCAGAGGGTCTTTGGTGATGGATACATAACTAATTCTGCTCAAATACAACCCAACAACAAACCTCCTGAGAGAGCTCATTTTTTATAAGGGTTCATCAATGAAAATCACCAACAAGCATTAAAAATCAACTCTTTGTTTTATTTCAAAGACAAAACTGAGAATTTCCAGCAAGAATGTCTTTCAAAAAGTCTATTATTTCTTTCAGTTGTATTTTTGCTAAATAAGAGACCGTTGAAAATTCTTTTATATGTCTGGAATTTGAGATACAGAAATCCTCTGTCATTCATTGGGAACGAGACTTTTTTTTTTTTAATAAGAAAAGCAAACCAAAAATATTGGCCAGTATCAAAAACCCAAAAGATAACAGTTGGTAGAGACGTGAATAAGTTGGAACCATCGTGCACTGTTGGTGGGAATATAAATTGGTACAGCCACTATGGAAAACAGTATGGAAGTTCCTCAAAAAACTGAAAATAGAACTACCTATGATTCAGCAATTCCACTTCTGGATATTTATCCAAAAGAATTGAAATCAGGATCTCAGAGAGATATTTGTATTCCCACGTTCATTGTAGCATTATTCAATCACCAAGATGTGGAAAAACCTAAATATTCACTAGTAGCTGGATGGGTTGAGAAAATGTAGTATATAGATGAAATGGAATATTATTCAACCTTTAAAAGAAGGAAATCCCGGGGCGCCTGGGTGGCGCAGTTTGTTAAGCATCTGACTCTTGATTTGGGTTCAGGTCATGATCTCATGGTTCAGTTTATGAGATGGAGCCCTGCATCCGGCTCTGTGTTGACAGCACAGAGCCTGCTTGGGATTCTCTCTCCTTCTCTCTCGGTCCCTCCCCCACTCACGTGCACACTCTATCTCAAAATAAAGAGAAACTTAAAAAAAAAAAAGAAGAAGAAGGAAATCCTACAATATGTGACAACATGAACTAACTTTGAGGAAATTATGCTAAGGGAAATAAGCCGGTCACAGAAGGGCAAATGCTCCATGATTCTACTTATATGAAATATCCACATTAGTCACACTCATAGAAACAGAGAGTAGAATTGTGATTGCCAGGGCCTGAGGTTGTGAGTGGGGAACGGAAAAATGAACAAGTATAACGTTTCAGTTGTGCAAGATGTATAAGTTCTAGAGATCTACTGTACAATATCGGGCCCATAGGTAATAGTACTGTATTGTATGCTTAATTATTTTTGAGGGTATCTCTCATATTAAATGTTCTTACTACAACGAAATATATATATATATATATATATATATATATAACAGGGTGTCTGGTCTCTCACAGCAACATTATAATTATTGTTTATATTTCCATCTCCATTATCGTGAGCTCCTATGGGTGGGGACCACTTTTCATTTACAGTGTAGTGCCTGGTACATTTTAAGCACTTAATAAGGAAAAATAAGATAGTGTAAAGATTGTTTTACCTTTCTCATTAGTACATTCTGTGGGACCCTCTTCTATTTTTGAATCTTAAAAATGATTTTAAGATAATATATATATATTTTTTAATTGCATGGAAGATTTATTCATACTGCCTATTTTTTAGAAAGTGACAGCATCAAAGAGAGACATAAGAGGGTTCAATATATGTTGCTGATTATTTTGGTTTGAGCCAATATTTCAACTATTGTGTATTCAGATTTGATCTGTCATTATATTCCCCTACTAGGGAAACAAAGCATTCATAGAAAATGAATCCTAGAAAGTTGTTCAAGATTATATCATGTAATAAATAGAATGCACAATGAAGACTTTGAAATATCTATGTATATTTTTCTAAAATTCATGTGTGTCTCTTTAAGAATCTGACTATATTTATTCTGATTATAATGCAAATGAAAGCTTTGTCAAAAATTATCTTGTTTGAAATTCTTTCCAAAAGTGTTAGCTCCACAGTACTTCCTTCAGAAATTCTCTGGGAGAAAAAAAAAAGAGAAAAAAAAAAAGAAAAAAATTCTCTGGGAGAACAAATTCACAGGAAAAAATAATGTAAATTTGTAAAAGCCTTAGGATCAACCATTTTTATTTTGTTGTGAAATTACTTTGTTTCTAGAAAAGAAGTTTCTATTATATAAAATAGGAAAGTGCTGTAAACTTTATCTATATCTATATATAGTGTATATATAGGGCACAAGGGACAAAGCTTCTTACCTTTGTTTTTCATTTACTGAAAGCAGATAAACTTGTATTTCTTTAAGGAGTGCCGAATTCATATTATAATAAGTATTATTCTTGTCATTATCACACTTTAATCAGTCAAGTAGGAAAAAAGATCCAAATAAGTCTCCTTTTTAATTTAGAAATGGGCCACTATAAACAGCTAATGCAACAATTCAAATTTCAGACATCTGATTGATTTGCATAAATAAACCCATAATATCTCTCTCTAACCTTTGCTGAATTTCCAGAGATGTAACTTGGCCCGCCTGTCTAGTCAAGAGCCTTAGTGCAGTCAGGCCCTGCTTTAACCTTTATTCATTTTTGAGAGACAGAGAGAGACAGAGGGCAAGTGGGGGAGGAGCAGAGAGAGAGGGAGACACAGAATCAGAAGCAGGCTCCAGGCTCTGAGCTGTCAGCACAGAGCCTGACGTGGGGCTCGAACTCACTGACTGGACCCTGAGATCATGACCTTAGCTGAAATCAGATGCTTAACCAACTGAGCCACCCAGGCGCCTCAGGCCCTGCTTTAAGCAAAATGGTGAACTTGCCTCTGGTGCTCACAGATGCCTGTCGGTCAGTGCTGCCCACTGTGCTATCATTTTAAAGATCACATTGACAACACATTCCCATACCATTGACATTTATGTTCCAGACCAGGGGTTTGCAACTCTGGCCCATAGGCTAAAAATAGTCCAAATATTCCTTCAATTTGCTTTCATTTTGTTCTTGATAGTATTTTGTCTGAATGCCCCTGTGTCTGATCTGCTGTAGCCCCAGACCAGTCAGTCTTGTTTTCCTTCCAGCCCATTACACTCATTTATAATAATCACTTGGCCCCTGAAGATACATTAGTTCTCCATCACTATGACAGCTCTTGTTTTCTGCTGAGTAATGTTAGACATCCTTGTTCAAATCAAATGTGTTGATATCCTAATAACTACTAATGAAGGGATCAGTTCTCTTTAGGTAACTCATGTGTTTTCCAGCGAGAATCACCAACATCATAATGTAAGAACACTAAATAGACAGTTGACTCTGATCAAATGTTGGTTTAACAGACCATCGTGTTGGGAATTTCTGAGACTAAATCCAAGTTCATAGCAAAAGATTACAGTTATTGGTGGTCATTGACTGTGAGAGATTAAGGTGTATCAAACTTCTGTGTTTCCAACAGATGAGAATTTACCATATTATGCTTTATAATTATGTACTTGCCATATAACCCCACCATCCTTCAACTAGATTGTAATCCAACTGGGTGAGTGTGCGTGCTAAATATCTATGTCTCCTTCTGGCACGTATCTCAGAGCTTTACGTGTGGAAGGCTACCTATATAATTGATAGGAGATTAAGCCAGGTCAGAGGAGAAGATATTTTCTCATCTCCTATCTCCTGCTGCAAATTTACATGCAAAGAGATTTTTAAAAAATTAAAAAAATAAAACATGATTAAATAAAAACAAGTTTTTTAAAAAGTCCTGAGTTATGAGTATGAAACAAACACAAACACAGTTTATTTTATCAAAGCTACAGCTCTCTTACCTTATCTCTTCGATACCCTGCAGTTGCTAATGCATAGGAACCATGGCTTGTTAGATGTTCACACGTGTGCCATGGTAAACATAAGATAGAATACGCTATACAAAACTGCTACTGCTAAGAAACCACAGGTAGTACCTGTCCTCAGAAATATTTTTCTGATAAGAAAAGATGGGAAATGCTATCACGTATTGTATTTTATTATTTATTTAATTGTTTTTCTATCATATGTCTTACATTATCTAAGACAAGAATCTATGACCTTAGGTCAGCTATGTTACCTGGATGACATGAGGAGAAAAACCTCTAAATCTGCTATCATTATAGGTGCTTGAGCCCACTAAGCTCACCTGAGATAGATGGCAGAGTATCTCACTGGACAAACTATCATAATCCCAGTTGACTTCTGGTTCACTCAATATCAACGGGAAGGTATCCTTGTCAAACAGTGTTGGCTTGCTGCTTTTTATGTGCCGGGCTTTGTCTTGGCACCTTATGTACATTAACACATTCAGTCCTCTCAAGAATGCTTTGAAGTTCAGATTATTATACCCATTTTACAGATACGATCACTAAGATTTAGAAAGATTGAATAACTTACCCAGTGTTGTGACACTGATCAGCAGTAGATCTGAGATTCAGACCCTACCTTCTTTGATTCTGGTACCCGAGCTTTTTTTTTTTTTTTTTTTTTTTTTTGTCATTCATGGTATGTAAAAACAACTTTTTAAAAAGCTAACTTATTATAGAATTTCACATGTCCTGATGTGCATGACCCTGTGTCTTAGATGTGTTCATAAGTAGGACACAGAATGCTCTCCTCTTTCACTGTAGAAATGGAACCAGTCAGAGCAAGGAGTTCACAGTTATTATCTTAAATTGTTGATGAATCCCACAGACATAAACTCCTACTCTGGGCACATCTCAAGATTAAGTGATGAGAGATGGTCTCTGTTCTATGGAGGTTTCAAATGCATCTCAGTGTGACCCGAGGAACCTTCAGTGTCACAATCTGAATGTGCAGCTTCTCTGACATTCTTCTCGTGCTAGATTTGGAATGGTATATTTTCAGAGATAGCAGTGAATACAAATTTTGGGTCCTGATGATAGGACTCAAGAATTGCTATGAGCCAATGATGGGACGATGCCCTCAGGACTGATTTCACCTTACTTTAACCATCTGAGTGGGATATTCCTTTGGAAAAAAAAAAAAAAGTGCCCCTGGAACCAAAATAAGAAATGTGAAACATACTGGTGTGGTCTAGATTCCTTGTAACTGTTGTTGCTCCTTCCTTCTTTTCTCTCTCCTCCTTGGTGACCAAACTCTCTTGAAAGTGTAAAGTTTTAAACAATTTCATTCCAATCTATCCACTAAATTTTGTAATGATAAAAAAGATTTTAATAGAAAGTAATTGTATTATCTAATTACTGATCATATAATATTAAATTATTGATAATATGCAAGGCAAACCTTAATTTGAAGCTAATTAATAAGTCCTTTTTTATCTATGAAATGAGTTAACTGTCCAAGTATATAGATTTTGTGGTTACTTATTCATTTAAGTGATATTAAAAACTAAACCATGTTCTTAATTACTGACTGGGCAACATAGCTGAAAGCGCAATGAATAACTTAAGAAGAAAAAATACAGAATGTAATTTCACTAGCTCTGATATGTATTTTACTCAAGGTTATGAATTAAAACCTTTAAAACTATTAAAACCACAGGATATCAAGAAATAAAATTAATGTGTTTCTATACATATTAATAAGGCCATTTTTCTGTGTCAAATTCTTCTAAGACTTAAGTCATACTGTAGTTTGAAGTTAGGCTTTTTGAAAGGCATTATCATGTACTAATAATAGGAACACATAAATGATACAATAAAAATTGGTTTGGTAAGTCTAATTAGTACAGCAACTTTAGGCAATTCATTCAAGCAAAAACTTCCCTGAGACTCTTTTTTCATATGGGCAATGGAAGTAGACTTCAGAGTATGAGAGAGAAAAAGAGAGAGAAAACATTATAAGGACAGTGGTTACATACTTGTGGAGATCACCCTGGCAATTAACGTATGAGTGCCACAGCTGTAACATTTTCTCCTGTGTTTCTTACAATCTTCTTCTTTTTTCTTTTTATTTGTATTTATTTGAGACAGCAAGAGAGCAAGTGCGAGAGGACAAGGGGCAGAGAGAGAGGGAGAGAGAGAATCCCAAGCAGGCTCTGTGATGTCAGCACAGAGCCCAACTGATGTGGGACTCTATCTCACAAACCCCAAGATCGTGATCTGAACCGAGATCAAGAGTTGAATGCTTAACAAACTGAGCCACCCAGGTGTCCCTCTTCCCAATCTTAGACCAGCAAGGAGTGGAGTTGTGTTAGAGGAGGGGAGAAAAAAGTGATACTGTCTGCATTGTACTTGTTGCTTATAGGCAAAGAACATGGAGTGATTTTACATGCACATATGTCAGACATCAGGTATATGATATGATATGATATGTCTGAGTTAGCCCCTGACAGATAAGCAGCCAAATCCTTCCTTCTCCTTTCCCCATCTTTTCTTTTTCTTCCTTCCTTCCTTCCTTCCTTCCTTCCTTCCTTCCTTCCTTCCTTCCTTCCTTCCTTCTTTCCTTCCTTCCTTCTCCTTCTTTCCTTCTCTTTTTTACTCCCTCCCTCTCTTCCTCCTTTCTTTTCTTTTCTTTTCTTTTCCTTTTCTTTTTTATTTTCTTTTCTCTTTTCTCTTTTTTTTTTTTCTCTCTTTTTCTTTTCTTTTCCTTTTCTTTTTCTTTTCTTTTCTTTCTTTCTTTTCTCTTTCTTCTTTCTTGCCTTTCCTTTTCCTTTTTCTTTTGCCTTCCCTTCCTTCCTTTCTTTCTGTTTCTCTCTCTGCTAGCCAGTTAGCTATTCATCCATCTAGCTTTATTTCTTTATTTTACCATAAAATTTCCACCCAGAATAAAGACTACTTTTTTTAATTTCTGAAAATATGCCTGCAAATTTTGAGATGAAAAACAAGTAATTTATTTTCATCATTCAGATTAAAAAGTTGAACATCTGGATAATTCTCAAAATTAAGGTACTTCGTGTTGATAAATTCAAGTGCACTGATGTTAACAGTAGCTTATATTTGGAATTCTTACTTAGAATGAAAACATAATATAAAAATACTTTATTATAAATATACTTTTTTCACAGAACTTTCAAAAACAATATACCAACATTTACTGAAACAATCTATAAAAACCACATGGGTTTTTAAGCTTGCTTTGTTCCTGATAGAAGCATGAGAGTTCTGAAACCACACTCCCAGGGTCCAAATCCTGGCTCTAGGACCACTTTGGATTTTATATCCTTGTGTGCCCTTGGATGGGTGACAGCTTTATCTCTGTTTTTGTTTTTGTTTGTTTTTGTTTTTTCTGAGGTTGTAGTAAGGAAGAGGTGATAATCAAGCTCATAGAATAGTGCCCAGCACATAGTAGGTACTCTGTGAATATTGGCTCATATTACTAGTTTTAGTAGAGGTTTTCAGAGCCATTAAAAAGAGGGGCTGATTAAATTATTGGAAAATCAATAGCTCAATTAAAGTGGTGCAGTCTCAAATTAATGCCCATATTCAGGGGGTTCTAAATTCTAAGCAACACTGGTCTCAGACTCTTTCCTGAGAAAGTGGTCCAAAAGAACCAAACAAATCAACAACTAATAAAAACAACAACTAAAACAACAATCCCACTCACTTCTGCTCCCCCTACATAACAAACACTCCAGAAAAATAGAAAATCCAAAAGGGAGGAAGACTTCCTTTTTAACTCCCTTACTTGAATGTTGAGAAAGTCACATTTAAATGACTGCAAAAACTCCAGTGAAGAAAGTCAGGATAACTAGCCAACAGCAAATTATGATCACAAATCAATAAAGCAGTGAACTGTTGAAAAACTTTTGATAGAAAATAAGACGTGGAGGGAATATACTAAAAACGACCATAGAAGCAGGAGCTACAATGATAGGGTAAGATGTTAATAGAAGAGTATGGGTTTTATTAAAGTGTTATATTTAAGGTCATCAATCTTAAGAACAAATATTGCTAACTGGGGTATTTGTTTCAGGCTAAATGTGATTCATAGCACTTAAAAACACTGGTGTTTCTTGATTTATGCTGTTTCATGACAAGCAAATATTTTCTTTCAAAAGTGAAATATATGTATAGATGACAGTATTTTAGATGGATTTGTAAAAATAAAAGAAAATGAGGAAGTAGTGCAGACTCTTTGCATAATGGAACCTGTTCTCACTGGGCCCATGTCAGCTGTTCCTGGCAGATTGGTAGCACTAGTTGGAAGAGGTCTAGGAGACTGTGACTCTCTCCAAACCAACCTCACCAGCTTTCCTCATCCTGCTCTCCTCCTTCTGGGCTGGTCATAATACTGTGGAGGTTAACCAGCAGTTAAAAGACATTCTATCCCACTGGCCCAGACTGAACTCCATTCTCAATTCAAAGCTTCTGAAATATTGCTGTTGGTAATACAGGGCAGCGTTGCCAAAGACACCCTTTTCCCTGAAGTATGTACTGAAATTATCCAGAACAACTAGTGCCGCCTATGCGGTTTTTAGGAAAGGAAGGGAATCTCATGTTTATTGACTACCTGACTACATTTGGCTGTCACTACAATCCTGGGGTAAGGTGATCCGCCTGCTCTTTTTGTGGATGCGAACAATGAAACTCAGAGAGTCATTTGCCTTATGTTGCCAGGTATGACAAGGAGTGGCTCTGGCGTCCTCAGGCTTAAGCTGTTTTCCACTACTTGTTGGAAATATTTGAATAAAATTAAACACAAAGCCACTCAACTAAAAGTTAATTATTCGGTGCTCAAGTCAGTGACTATATAATTGACAATAGGAGAATGAACATATCCTGGTAATGATAATGAGAAAGAAATAAAATATTGGGGTCAGTATTGTTATTTCCATACCGAACATACAGAGCTTGAAGAAAGGAGTGCTAATCTGTAGTTAATAGGCCAGCGTCTACAGAGTGGCTCTGCCACTCATTGATGCTAAGAATATGGGCAAACCGATCTCTCAGAACCTCCATATTCTGTAAAACCAGACCACAGAATGGTCGAGAGGATTAAATAAAACAATGTAATAGAGAATCTGTAATATATAGTAGCTCAATAAATTCCTGTTAACTTTGTATTAGTAGCATTGAGGGATGGCTCTTTTTTTAAATCTTTGATTTGCTGAAGAGTTCCACGGCTGTTCTACAAGCAGTCCGCATTTCACAAAATCCAAATTGTAGCAACAATGTAAATTCAGACTAAATGGGAGTTTTGCTTGAATAAAAATCAAGGCAATTTCTCAAACTTGTTTTTTTTTCCCCAAAGGAGATCAACATTTGTTTTACTCAGACATAGTAGTTATTAGCTCTTTGAGCTGCAACTGGAATGCACTCAGTACGTTTAGAAAGAAGAAACTCTGAAGTCTGGAATTACTGATGAATAAGTCAGACATTCATTTACATTTCAAACTGAAACATGCAGAAAAATTCTCTTTAATGTAGGTATCTCATGTTCAAGGCTGTGAGTAAAAGGTGTAAGAACTTTGCTGAGTTTTAATGACAACACTTTTTTGTATTCATCATCTTAGAGATGTCACCTTTGGGGGATACAGCTAAAGGGATTGGTAAAATAAATTTAAAAGAGGATATTTATTCAATCTAGTCTTACGTTGCCTTCCCTTCACAGTGTTTGCTGAGGCATCAGACTGGCAAATACATCTCTGTCAACATCTGCTCTCATTTTCCAAATTGACACCATTCGGAGGCAGAAGTTAGGATTAGATGTTATTCTTAAACTTTGGATCAGGCTATGAAATCAATATTCTGTCTGCTACAATAAAGCCTTCCTGAAAATATCTCACAACATCATTGGCCTAAGCCAACACATCCTGTGCAGGATACATGTTTATTTTACAATTTTCCAAAATTTGCCAGTAAATGCTAAGCTTATCAAATGTTGAAGCAAATGGATAATTTTCTGTAAATGGACTGGATCAAGAAAGTCCACTAATGAGTGGTCACTTATGAGTGTTAAGGGATAAGGAATTGATCAAAGAAATTAGACCTTACATTACTGTGAGAGGAGCCATGGAAGTGAAGGTCAGAAATGAGAGTTTGATCATCAGAGAAGCAATCAATCAGAAAAAGCACACACTTCCTGCTACCAAGTTGGATCGCCAAGAAGAAGCTTACATGTGAGTCTTTAGGCAAATGTTGCCTCTGATAAATTGCCACCTCTGTATTTCCACAATGAAGTGCCTGGTTGTGGCCCACTGTTGGATTAAAAGGTCAACAGCGAGGAAGATGCTAGATGTAGTGGAGGAGAGTTAGGACAGGCTGTAACCTGCCATGTACCTCTGCACCTGTCAATCATAGCATCTGATGACGGTGACCCTCACTGAGTAATGACTCCTGGACTGCTCTACTTTCACCTTCCAAATCCCACGTAAGCTCCCCTTCTGGCCAACCAGATTGGCAATCATACAGGGAAGGGGAGTTTGGAAACAGTTTCCAACTTAACCAGATACACAGTTTCAACCATCACATGTTTGGGGCACCTGGGTGGCTCAGATAGATGGCTGAGCATCCGACTTTGGCTGAGGTCATGAACTCGTGGTTCGTGAGTTTAAGCCCTGCGTCGGGCTCTCTGCTCACAGCTGAGAGCAAGCCTGCTTTGGATTCTGTCTCCCTCTCTCTCTGCCCTTCTGCTGTTCATGCTCTCTCTCTCCCTCAAAAAATAAACATTTAAAAAATTAAAAAAAATTAACCATCACATGTTCCATAACATATTATGGATGCTGATTCCATTGCTGGCCATGGTGAAGGCTGTTCAGTCTCCTTCTGAAGCTATTTGACTTTATTCTCTTCTCAGAATAATGTAACAGAAACACTTGGAATCATTGTTGTTCTTACAGCTTGGATGTATTTCTTGGATGTTTTCTTCATTAAATCTCTCCAGTGGCTTTGTTTTTTCCTCAGTGGTAAAGCCAACGTCCTTACAATGACCTAAAAGGCTTTGAAGATGAACTCCTCATGTTTTTACTGATCTTACCTCCAGCCTTCTCTCTTCCCCTCCCTCAGCTACAGCTACCCTGGCTGGCCCCCTCATGTTTCCTTGAAAATATCTGACGTGCTCCTGCCTTAGTGCCTGTGCATTTGCTGTTTCCAAAATGCTTTTCCCCAAAATATTCACATGACTCATCCTATCACCTCTTTTTGTTTTTTTTTTTTTTAAATACCAGGACTATTTTATTTAAAACTGTACCTCTGACTCCCTATTTATCTTTCTTGATTTATTTTTTCCCATGGTCCTTTCCACTATCTAACAAACTATATATATTCCATATCAATTTTGTGTGGTATCTTTTCTCCCACACTAGAAAGTAAGCTCCATGAAGACAGAAAGTGTTGTCTATATTATTTACTGCTGTACCTGGCACATGACGAACAGATATGCCAGTAGTAACCACACAAGTATTTGTTGAATCTATTCAATGAAACAATCAGTCACAAAATTGTTTGGTCATTCACAAGGATTGTGCAGGGGTTTTGCGTTACAAATGCAAAGAGTAATTTTAGATGCCATATGTCAAAATTAATGCTAGAAAAATCAAAATTCCAGTTAGTTTTTCATTCTGACTTTCATCTCAGTGAGAGGAGACTTGCAACATTTAGGAATATTAGTGGAATTTACCTAGCTATCTAAATTTCCACCTTTGCAGGGTTTTGAAACAGCCACTCACAAATGAAAATTTTCTCGGTCATGATAAGAAATTTGCTTTCCTCCCAAAGCCTTAAGTTAGTCACTTTTCTAACTGATCCCCCTGAAATTTTAAAAGCTTGGGCTTGGAGACTTAGAGGAAAAACAGTTCAAAACCAACTGTCTAGATTTATCTGTTGATTTCTTACATTTGACTGTGTAATCATTAATCTTTAAGGACCTCGTGCTCAAAACATGTTTTTGGCAGAAAATTTTGTATAGTTAAATGCTAAAACGTCTTTACTTGTTACCTCAGTGATCTCTTCCCTTCCACTGCTTTCATTTTTTCCACCTTCAATCCAAATTTTATCTTCTTCATTCTCTCCTGCCACATTTAATTGTTTCCATTTGCCTAGGTCAGGAGAGTGTGCATAAATAATGTTGATTGTTCATAAACATGTGGATTTAATTAATAAACAGAGGGACTTAATAAATATGTAAATTAGGATTAATAAGCAACCCAAATTCAGTCTCTTGTCTTACCACTTAAAGCAGCTTCAAATTGTGATTTCTTTTTATTTCCCTAAGCCTCACCTGTTTAAATAATAATAGATAATAATAGAGTCTATCTTTATGGGGACCAGATGGGTGAATACACATAAAACATTTAACAATGCCAAAGACATAAGCACACATTGAATCCATGCTATTATTAATATTACTATTGATAAACGTGGATATATGCCTTGTCTATAATACTTCATCACTCTCATTCTCTTGTTTCCTCAGGTGTAAAATGAGAATATTAAACTAGCGTATCTTGGGTGAGTACCTGGGTGGCTCAGTTGGTTGGGTGTCCAGCTTTGGCTCAGGTCATGATCTCGCAGTTCGTGAGTTCGAGCCCCGTGTCGGGCTCCATGCTGACAGCTCAGACGGAGCCTGGAGCCTGCTTTAGATTCTGTGTCTCCCTCTCTCTCTGCCCCTCCTCCACTCACACTCTGTCTCTCTCTCAAAAATAAATAAACATTAAAAGACAATTAAAAAAAATTGGTGTATCTTTAACCTCCTTTGCAGCTATAAAATTCTGAGTCTACAATATACAGATTAAGAGTGTAAATGTATGTGTCTGTATGTTTAAGCATATGGCATAATTTCTATTGACTTATCTCTTAAATGAATTAAACAACGATGGTAATATAATATATAACATCATTGTACCAGTTTATTATAGTCCTTATTCATGACTGATACCTGTTCTAATAGCTACTTCTGAAAAGGAAGAAAACCATATTCATTTGAAGCAGTACCCTTTTCAAATTGTGAATTTATAAGATTTTTAGTCTAATGACTAGTTCAAATAATGTCTTCTGGAGGAAATCTTATCTTTACAAATACATTTTCTCCCAAAAGTTCTAAGTCAGTTGTTTAGAACTGCAAAGCCTTTTACAAAGACGTAAGGTTAGAAATAGAGGCCACACTTGTTTATGCTTGAGAAGAGTTAATGCAGTTAGGATAAGGGTATAGATAAGAATGATTTTGCAGAGTCTGAAAGTTGTGTTTAGGGTACTGGCTTTTCATCTTCATTTTATCTCAAAATTTTAATATTTTCTGCCCTTACCCTTAGGACTCAGTGACGATTTCAAAGTGTTCATTTTACAACTACCTAGACTGGCAAAATGCATCACTTTTTGTAGTAGCCAAAGATAGGGAAAAAAAAAAAACAACTAAAAATCCTTCATTGGAGAACTTGTCACATACGTGAGGCACAACCACACAGTGAAATACTGTGCAACACTTAAAAAGGATGTGGCAGTTCTTTGTGTACTTGTGTGAAAACATCACTAAAATATTTATTGTGGGAATGAACAAGGCCTAGGAAGGTCTGAATAATGAGTTATGATTTTTGTGGAGGAAAATAATATTTCTATGTATATGTGAAATTCTATTAACTGTTATTATCTCTAAGGAAAAGAATTACTTTTCTGCAAACGGAATGAAGAGAGAGACTTTTTTGTTGTTTGTTATCAGAATGAATTTATAAGCACATAGTTTGACTTCATGTTTTCCATCTCCTTGGACACATTAATAACACCAGCACTCTTTAAATTAAAAAAAAATTAATGTTTATTTATTTCTGAGAGAGAGAGAAAGAGAGAGTGAGTGAGTAAGCAGGGGAGGAGCAGAGAGAGAGGGAGACACAGAATCCGAAGCAAGCTTCAGGCTCTGAGCTGTCAGCACAGAGTCTGACTCAGGGCTCGAACTCACCAACCATGAGATCATGACCTGAGCTGAGATAGGATGCTTAACTAACTGAGCCACCCAGGTGCCCTGCACCAGCACTCTTGGTATGCTAATCAACCATACACCAGAAGGGTTTTGTGTGTGTGTGTGTGTGTGTGTGTGTGTGTGTTTAAATGTTTATTTTATTTTTTAGGGGGGGAGGGGCAGAGAGAAGGAGACAGAGGATCTGAAGTAGGCTCTGTGGACAGCAGACGGCTTGATGTGGAGCTCAAACTCATGAACCATAAGATCATGACCTGAGCTGAAGTAGGACACTTAACCAACTGAGCCACCCAGGTGCCCCCGGAAGCTTGTTTAAATGCTCAACTGCAACAGAGGGAAGAAGAAAACAGACATACACCTTGAGGAAATGGAGGCAATTGAGAAGGAAAGAGGAAGAGGGTTCAAAGGGTTATAGGAGTACATTGAGAAGGAGATTATGGTGCAATTAAGATATAGAAAGAAGCAAAGAAGGCAACAGTGACACTCGGTTATGTAGAATTTCTCTGCAAATGGAGACCTTGGAGGAACATGGTTGGTTCAGACAGTATTCTACCACCAGGTGGCACATGAACCCAAAACAGTTTGGATGCTATAGGTTAGTAAGGATTAGGATGGGTTAATGATTAGTAGAAGGAAGGTAAAAATGACTTTTGGATTAAGAAGTAGAAAACAGGGGCGCCTGGGAGGCTCAGTTGGTTAAGTGTCTGACTTCAGCTCAGGTCATGATCTTGCAGTTTATGGGTTCGAGCCCCGTGTTGGTCTCTGTGCTGACAGCTCAGAGCCTGGAGCCTGTTTTAGATTCTGTGTCTCCCTCTCTCTCTGCTCCTCCTCCATTCATGCTCTCTTTCTGTCTCTTAAAAATAAATTTTTAAAAAAAGTTAAAAAAAAAGAAGTGGAAAACAGTATGAGTAACTAGTCAGAAGTTATTATAGCAAGAAACATACATGTAACAATTCAGTTCTTACACTCAGTGCTTTTTAGAGAAAAAAAAATGTGTATGTGTATAAAACAGTTGTTTAAGCCTTTCTTAAAAGCTATCACTTTTGTTAGTGTTAAAATTCATATTATGGCTTTGAAAAACATATTTTCCTATAAATTTGGTCAGCAAAATAAAACAGCGAATTGTAAATTAAAACAGAGTTGACATAGGTAATGAAGATGGCAATAGTTTCTGAGTTGCACTAAGATTTGAGTTGAATTACTGAGGAGGCTGAATCCTCCAGAAACAGAAAAAAATATTGGGCTTCTCTCTGACACGGCGTCAGGATCATGGAGTCAATAATTGGCAGAGTAGTAAATGCACATACTCCATGGATAAATCTTCTATAATAGACACAAGGGTCTATCTTAGAATATCATGTTGGGCAGTGATGCCTGATAGCATATGTATTACTTTGAAATGTGAGTATCTAAAATATCAGTGTTACATGACATAAATAAATGTGTCCATTTATTCTCTGTCAATCCATTTACATGATTTGATACTTTTGAAAGAAGTATTTTAGATCATGTTATAAAATATATTTTTTGGTATCTATTCTATGAGGGAAGAACCTTGCGAGTTTATTTATTAAAGAAGATTTCCTAGTTATTTTCCTGTGCCAAGTTCTATGCATGCACTGATTACAAGATGAAAAAAAAATATTCAGTCACAAACCTCATGGTATATGATTATGAAAAGTAAAGGGTCTGAAGTAAACCTGACTGGTATCCCAACATGTGGCTTTTTGATCATGTAATACTTACAAATTAATTAGTTTCTCTAATTCTCCATTTATTTAAAGAATATTATGGAGAGTCTCTCACATGCCCACTACAGTGTTGGGCAAACAGAAGTGAATAAAACAGATAAAATTCTTGACCTTAAGGAACGTACATATTAGTTACTTCATTAGATAAATAACATAATAATAACAATCTCTTTGCAATAAAAATTGAATGAAAAAATATACGGAACCTGTACAGAGATCAGTTCTAGGAAACGAATAGGCTCCCAATAAAGAGAAACTCTCTTCTCCTTTAATTTATTGGGGTTAGATTTTTTTCTACAAAGCCTCCTTTTTGTGGGAAGGAAGCATTTCTGTTTTTTTCAATCTTTGTATTCACAGTAGGAACTCAATAAAAGTTTAGCAAACCATTAGTATTTTTTATCTGGAGAAGTGATAAGAAGAGCACTGGAAAGTTAGATGAGGGATGAATCTTGTCTGATAAATTTAAGAATCTACATTTTGTTCTGCAAGCAGTGAGGAACCACTGAAGGATTTTAATTCAAGATGTTCAGAGATCAGATTTACAAGTTAGAAAAATAACTGCATTAGCAGTCAAAGTGAAGGGAGAAAAGAAGGGAGGTTTCTGGGGGTGAGAGGTAACGGTTCATGATTGTAATCATTTTTGTACTCAAAGCTCTGGGAGTAGATCATTTTGCTCAGGGACATATGGGCTAAGGTCAGAACCCAGGGGAATACAGATGTCGATACAATTCAATTATAGAAGTGCTTATTGAGCACCTGCTATATACCGGGTAATGTTCTAAATGCTTCCGAAAGAGTGATGAATGGGTGCTTGAAGTTTACATTCTGGTGGAGGGAGATAATAAACAAATAAAACCCAGAAGGAAATATCAGTTAGTGACAAAGGTTATGCAGAGAGTTGAAAGAGGTTGATGGGAGGGACAGTAACATAGGGCTAATGTGGATCAGGCGACCACAGGAGCCTCTCTGGGATGTGATGGGTAAGGTCCATATGGCAGGAAGGAGCCGGGCCTAAGAAAATCAAGAGAAAGCCCACTTTGGGCGGAAGGTTATATAGATAGCTAAGCAGAGAAAAGAGAGCTGGCCAAAAGGACTGAGAAAGAGCAGTCAGAGTGATAGCAGGTGCTCTTGGAAGCTTTCCAAGAAAGAGTGATCAACATCGTCAAATCAGAAGAATCAAGTTTAAAAAAGCCCATAAGCTGTGGATTAGATTTGTTAATGGTGACTTGAGCGAGGGGGAAGAAAAGGGGGGTAACATTCATTATCATCTGCAATGTATATATGTGGCTATGTTATTTTACATTTTATGTGACTGTTTATTTCAGTCTTCACGATAGCAATATTATTACTATACTCATTTTACAGATGAAAAGACCTAGAATCAAAGATGTTAAATATATTACCCAAGGTCAAATAGCTAATAAGCTGGTATATGAACTCAGTTCTAACTATAAAACTCTTAGTGTCACCAACATTAGTGGGGGTGAAAGAAGCAAGGTTGCAGAATGTAATGAAGGGTGGTGGTTAGAACAGGGAAAAGTGAATATTTTGTGTACATAATTCTTTCATGACATTTGACCATGAAAGAAAGGCTATGAAGTAGGCCTTTCCCGTAGCAATTTGACGTGAATTAAATGTTTCATTAACAGTATTTACTTTACTTTATTAATTTATAAAGGCCCTGAAGAACAAGTGAAAGTTCTTATTTTTATTTTACCCTGTACCAGGAGCTGATAAACTATATAGTCTGTGGGCCAAATCTGGCCCATTGTCTTGTTTTCCTAAGTGTAATTTTATTGGAATAGGACCACACTCACTTACGTGAGTCTGTGGCTCACATTGACAAATTGTCATCTGGCTGCTTTTGCACTGTATTAACTGAGTTGAACAGTTGCAAGAGACCATGTGATTCATATAGCCTAAAATATTTCCTGGTTGACCCTTTACAGAAAAAAAAAAAAAAAACTATCCTTCATAGTTTGCCTTTCCTTATAGGGAAAAAAGGGTTGTTGAAAGTTGTTAGCAAAATAAAATGGATTATGTGGAACATAATAATGGTATTATATATATATGTGTATACATATACATGTATATGTATACACACACACACACACACACACACACATATAGGAGTGCCTGGGTGGCTCAGGCAGTTAAGCGTCCAACTTCGGCTCAGGTCATGATCTCTCGGTTTGTGATTTCGAGCCTTGCATTGGGCTTTCTGCTGTCAGCACAGAGCCCACTTCAGATCCTCTGCCCTCTCGCTCTCTGCCCCTCCCCCACTCACACTCCCTCTCTGTGTCTCTCAAATATAAACATTTAAAAAACAATGATATATGTGTAAACAAGATTAACAAGGTTGTTCGTGCAGTATGAATGTATGGGCGCTTCTGCTGCTGTTGCAGGAAAGAAGTGATGGGAACCTCCCAGGGTGGGACAGGCAGGAGAGGGTAGATGTAGACTTGGGGGCTGATGGAATGCAGTTGTGGGACTCCATCAAGGCTGATCCAGAGGAGTCAGGTGAATGAGTGCAGAAATGGGGAATTGAGAAAGGAAAACAGTAGAAGAAAAGATGGAGAAATTTATTTTAGAAATGTGTAAGGCATTAAATGTGGCATAACGCAGAGGTCACAGGCTTGAGATCTGAGAGACCTGGGTTGGAGTCCCAGCTCTCCCAACTGTACCATGTGACACTGACAAAATGACCTTTTCCATCCTGTTTCCTTATCCAGCATAAGGAAAATGATGTATTTTGGTGAGTTCTAATTGAGAAGCCTTGCAGTTAGCATTGGGATTGGGACATATTACCTAATTGTAGTAATATTAAGATATTGTTATTGTCCACAAAGTTATTATATTTCAAAATACTATGGAAATTAGGCTGTCATAGCAAGTATTGCATTACATTAGATTTCATTTTCATTTGTGTCAAAAGTGAACCCTTTGCTTGACTTTGGCCTTTTTCTTCTTCGTATTCAATCATCTTTTTTTTTTCATACTTCTTTAATAGACAATTTGTCATGTACATGCCCAAGTAGGAAACTTTCTAGTATAACATCAATTTCCTTGGCATTGAAGAATAAATTTAAATGATTCATTAGCATTAGAGAATTATTTGTTGAAATTGGTATAATTTTAATGGAATTATAGGATATGATCAGATTATTCTCATCTGAAAACTTAGTATTTCAACTTCACATTTATTTTTATTTTTAATAAATGCTTCACCCTCACCATTTGTCTTTCTACAGCCATCCCAGGGCATAATGAGATTGACACGGCCACCTACCTACTTACCCAAGAATTCCTCCAGAGGATTGTTTTCCTCTCTTTGCCCTTTTAATCCTCACTGGTCATTCTATATCCTTTTTACATAGTACCTACAAATCAAATACCAAAATCAAAATTAAATAAAGCAAACAACTTAAAATTTTTTTTAAATATTTATTTATTCTTGAGAGAGAGAATGTGTGTGTGTGTGAACAGGGGAGAGGCAGAGAAAGGGAGGTAGAGGGTCCAACCTGCTCTGTGCTGTGATCGCAGAGTCTGATGCGGGGCTTGAACTCATGACTGTGAGATCATAACCTGAGTGGAAACCAAAAGTCACCTGCTTAACTGAGCCACCCAGGCGCCCCGCAAACAACCTTTTTATAGTAGTTGTCACTGGATAGGTTTTATACATACATGAGTGGTCAAAATGTACAGTTTAAAGATTTATAAGATATTATAAGATATTATACCCACACCCCTATAATCAGTCTTAGCTATTGAACTTTAGGAAAGAAAAAAGTATACCTTTTCTTTTCTACCTGATTGAGAAACTAATGGAGACTTAGACTAGATGCAGGAGTCAAATGGCTGGGTCAGTTTTGTTACCAATGAAAACCAGAGCTGGCAAGTTTGACTTAGCTGGCAAATAAATGGACCTTATAATACTTTTTTGTTAAGTTCAATCTTAAGCATTGCTTCTTAAGAGAAGGCGAAAGGCCAAGAGTGTCAAACTACCAAAAGTTCCTCTGCTGGAAACATTAAGAGCAGGGGGTAAATGCTTACTCATACCATTAGTCTGTTCTTAGAACTCTTTCCTACAATTAGCCATATGTGACTAGAAGAGTAGAAAGAAGGCTGAATGCCTGAGGTTATTCTGAAGCAAAGGAAAGCAGTGTTTATTCCCATCTATTTTGATACCAGGTTTCCCTGAAAATGTTACTTTTTGTTAATCTTCTCTTTTGTGTCTCTTTTGACATGTATCCTCTTACGCTTCATGTATTTTCAGTGGTTCTGCGTTCTGATGTTTTACCACACCACTGACTTTGGTATTTATTTAATTGTTAATCTTTTAGCTCTCATGCAAACATGATTTAACTTGCAGCATGATTTCACCTTGATGGGGATTCTGGTGGCTCACTGAGCATGGAGTCTTGCTGTACATGTACATTGCTGTCCCTCATGCATTTTGGTTTATTCTTTTAAGCAATTTGCAGTAGGTTAGGCTTACTGCCAAACTCTTTACTTCAAGTCTTTCTCAATGCACACATTGGATTTGTGTTTAATGATTCATTTGCCTAATGCATACCAAAAAGGATCAGTATGTAGGCCAAAGTGAGTCTTTTTAAAATTTTAACAAATGACAATAGCCAGTCTTAGAAAACTCGTGTTTTAAAATCTGCTTCAACTCAGTATTGTATTCAGAAGGATAATGCAATTGGTGTTAATTCAATTTATGCTACTAGTCTACCTTGTTTCACACAAGGGACCAAAATAAAGTACCTGGTACCATTTTCCCTATGACATCCTGCTGTGAATTTGCTCAGAGCCATGTGTCTTCGCTCTGATTAAAAATCTTGGCTCTGCTACTGGCCTTAGGGTCATTGGAAAGTTGCACTTTCATAAGTGTCAGTTTTCTTCATTACAAAATGATGATACAAACCTCACGAGATTGCTGGACAATAAAACGAGATAATATAGTAAGTGTACATAAAGTACTTAACATAATGCTTAGCTTATATAACGCATGCAACAGAGATTAGTCTCAAGTTCAACATTCAGTCTCCCACTTCCTATGCCACCGGAAGAGAGTACTCTAGCGGTGATACTTGTTTAGTGAACAGCAGAATAATCTTAAAGATTCCGGGACCCGCTTATATGATAACTCACTCAGCCTGTATGTATGGAGCCTGGGATGGCAGGTGGACATTGGACTCCAAGGACCAATCCAGTTCCAACAACAGAGCATTGAGAACAGGGAGAGACGGAAAGAGAATAGTAACTGTCAGAAGGGGAGAGTTCATAGAGAAAACTTCTTGCAGAATAGCTGATCCCACATCCATACTTTTCCCAAATCAGCAAGTTACTTCATGTTTCTCTACTATGCACTGCTTTAGTTTTAGCTCTTCGACGAATGAGAAACAAAACCCCACCTTGATATCTCAAGTAGAAATGAGAGTGAAACAGTAACAGATACGATGAGGATATGAGAGCCAATCTCATTGTCACCCAATAGTATGAAGTGAAATATTATGGCATATATTACGAATGTGTCATCCACATCCCATGGAAAGGAAATGAGGAACTGTTAAATCCTGGACAACTCTCGTTCAGAGGCTCCATGGTCTCCTGTCCTGTCATCTTTCTCTTCTCTTTCCTGATCTGCCCTCTGCAACTCCACGGTCTTCTCTTTCTTTTCTCTCTTCCTCTATTTCCTCTGCCTCTCCTTCTCTCTCTCCTCACCCCTCCTACCAGCATTTTTCACTTGTACTTGGTCCTAAATGCAGTCTTTAAATCAATATATCTTTTATTATATCTCTCAACTCTTCATGCAAAGATAATTGGGTCAGTCTTTCATTATTCTAATTATACTTCCCAGAGAGGAGCTGGTTTGGCTCAGATCATTTGTGTTAATCAGTGGATTGGCCTCCCTAGAAATGAGTTTGTGCATGTGGGTTGTGTTCTTGTGATGCCTATAGTAAACCTCCTCCAGAGGACATATGAGCAGGTTCATTAAGAAAGTATCAGTTATTTTCCTAGCACTTCTCACAGGGTCTGGAGAGTAGTGTATGTTCAATAAATGTCTGCTGAATAAATAAATGATAACACTAAATTCATACCTTATTTTACTAAGATCTCAGCTTTACTAATCATTGACAGCCAGTATGTATCAAGTATTTATCATTAGCTAGGTGTTGTTTGATGTACATTCCATGTGTTCACTCTGTCATCTTCACAACAGTCTCATGGTAAAATCAGGCACGGAGAACCTAAATAATTGTTTAGGGATATGCCCAAGTCCATGCCTGGGCCCTTGACTCTCGTATCCACAATCCTGACCTCCATTCTAAACCAGCTTCAATCTACAGTTTATTTCTGACAGTACAAAGTAAGTGTATGTTAACTTACACCACTAACTTATACCAGTAGTAGTTTAAAAAAAATAGAGAATGGAGTTGTATAACAACAAATGAACAGACACCAAGAAGTTCGAGTTGACTGGTATGCAATATTGATGGCTTAAAAAGTGTAAACAGGGGCCCCTGGGTGGCTCAGTTGGTTAAGCATCCAACTCAAGAGTTCTGCTCTGGTCATGATCTCACAATTCGTTAGTTTGAGCCTTATATTGGGCTCTGCTGGCAGTGTGGACCCTATTTGGGGTTCTCTCTCTCCCTCTCTCTCTCTCTCCTTGTCTCTACCCCTCTCCAGCTCACGCACACACTCTGTCTTTCAAATTCAATGAATAAACAAAAACAATAAACATTTTGTTCCTAAAAATGTTTTCTACTTTTCTTCTCCCTGGTTCTGTATCTTATACTCTCTTTTTTTCCTTTCTCTTTATCAATCTTTTTCCTTTTAATAGCCATTTTATTTATACCATTTGATTACTCAGTGGGAAAGCTATTCTTGTTGTAGAAACCATTTTTAGTCAATTTCTGTTCTGTAGCTCAGAACCACAAATTTTCAATGACTTCTCAAAGGATAATACGTGAGTAGAAAGGAAAGCATAGTAGACAATAAGAGGAAAGCCTTCTGCGCAACAAAGAGCAAGTCCTAATGACAATGTAATCTCAAAAACTCAAAACATTATGTAAAATACAAGGACAATGAAATAAAAAGTACAAGACAGCTCAAAGTGACATTAGACTTACTATTAATCAAAGAAAAACCAACACAGATTTTCTTTTTTAATTAAACTAGTATATTTTAAAAAAACGGTAATGCTCCCTGATGTAGAGGACACAAAGTAGGGGAGCAGTGTATTTCTAGCAAAGAATGTGATGATATGCATTAAAGTCTTTAAAATATTCATTAATTTATCTTTCAAAAATTATATGTTAAGAAAATTATTTCAAAAGTGGCATAAATTTCTGTACAGTGCTGTTTATCACTGTTATATCAGTCAAGCCTGGTGATAAGTTAATGTTCAAAAATGAGAAAATGTTAAGTTAGATATCATACATATGAAATCTTATGCTACTATTAAAATGATGTTTACAAAAAATCAGTTATCATTGTTAAATACCATTGAAATAATGTTTACAAAAATTACTCTAAAGCTATACGTAAATAGATATGTGCACATTCACAAATGAGGAGACTCGAAGAGACACCAAAATATTTGTAGCATTCATCTCAGGCTGGTAGAATTATACATAAATTTTTCAATATATTTTCATATTCCAAGTTTTCTATGATAAACAGGTTGGTATGAGGGCAATATTCTATTAGGTTTGTGTTTAAAGGAATCTTCTTACAACTTGACTTCTCACTACAGACAAGTCTGGAGCATCTACTTGCCAATTCCATCTTGGGAACAGCCTTGCGTGTGGTACATGAGGCACTAAATCTTAGGGCTTCAAGTTAAAAGACACTTGAGGTTTCCCACCTTACCTGCAGGGTAAGTGTTATAGAACAGCGGCAAATACCACCACTTAGATAAGCCTTTTCCCAAGATGAAATTCTTTGAGTAGTTAGCCGTTTAGTATAAACTTCAGCTTTTTTTCTAAGGAGGAAAAAAAACCCTGTTCTTCCCTACTATGTTTTTAACGAAAGGCATTTCACTGCAAGTCAATTTTGTCATTAAAAACTGAATGGTTAGTAATAAAGTTTTAAACATCTATAAAATGCTGATAATCAGAATTGATGGATCCTAAGTATTGTCTTGTGATAATACTGATTCTGATAAAGTTTAATTCTAGCTACAATATGAAGAATGATCTCAAATGTATAAAAAGATTCATTTCTACCCTTTCTGTTTCTGGTTTTGATTTAGGAGGTTTTTATTTATGTTTGTTTCTCTGTGTGCTTTCTGTTTCATTTTATTTCTGAGTCATAAGTTAACACAATTCACACTCCCCCTTTTTTCACTGTCGTTTGACAAAACCTTTAGTTCATGTTGGTAGGACACAACTCCTAAAAGTGTTACTGCTCCTTGTAAAGCCATACTGGAATTATTTAGAATGATACTTTTTTTGTAACTGCAATATTCAAGGAGCTTTTAGTTTCATATTGACTGAACTATATAATAGTTTTTTGACCATTGAAAACTGTCAGATTAAACTTGCTCTTGTGAGTTACTAGATTAGGGTACCCAGAGAAAACAGAAGCTAGTGTCCACTGAGAATTTATTTAGAAATCTTCCCTTGGTAGGAGAAGAATTATTTGTTTTACAAGGTTATAAATTCCTGGAAGCCTAGTAACTCGTTTCTTGTCTTTGTATCTAAAATACCTATTTAATACATGTATATTGAATAAATTAATGAAAGTTCAGGGAGACGTCTATAAATTTTTGTCAAAATTTGTGAGTATTATAGATTCAGAAATTCCCAGTTTAGGATATGGGAAATATTGATTTGACATGCATATTTATTTTTATTTTTAGCAAGACATGTTGTCTCCTTTCAAGGACTCTCTTTTTTTGATACTGGAGGACAGACAATCTCTATCCTTCGACTGTTACAAATTTATCATTTAATTTAAGAAAGTATAGCTATTTTTATTTGCTCTAGGAAGAATTCTGATACGGTAGAAGAATTCACCAAGTACAGTTGTGTATAAATGTAGGTAAAAGTCACTATAATGATTGAGGAACTGATCCAGTTAAGGTAAAACTTGATGACAATTGGCTACCAGGAAAAAAATAGATGCAAAGCTTCAAGGAGGTGATGAAGCTAGCGGTGTGGGGATCCATTTTCCCTGTGTATGGGAAGAATAGAAACTGGTGGTTTTCTTGTCTGAGCTGTATATGTGTCTTTCTCCTCCACTGTATAAGCGGCTCAAAGACAAGGACAGTATCTTTCACTTTGACACACACACAATGAATATTTAATGCATTGAATTTGTTAAATTAGGAGAAAGAAAGGGGAGGCAGAACGCTGGAGATGTAAACGATAAGGTCGTATTTAGTTTAATTATAGTCCTAATTGGCCTCCACTATTGATTCTATGTGATTGAAATAGGGCTTTGAGGATATTAGGTTTGAAACAGATTGATGTGTCTCCAGCTATATCTGAGCTGGCTGCTCTGGTACTCACTTGACTTTAATAACATTTGTGGTGCCGATGGAAAGTGGGGAAAAGGAAGATAGATTTAATAAATACTTGAAAAGGAGAAACTATACTATACTGCATGAATTAGAACAAAG
Source organism: Lynx canadensis (assembly GCF_007474595.2). Classification (NCBI taxonomy): domain Eukaryota; kingdom Metazoa; phylum Chordata; class Mammalia; order Carnivora; family Felidae; genus Lynx; species Lynx canadensis. The sequence goes on along the minus strand of NC_044310.1, from coordinate 151,617,450 downwards.
AAAGGATAAAGGTTAAAAAAGATTTCATTTTTGTGAAGCCAAGAGGTAATACAATTGATGTTACTGGAGAAGTTGTAAAGAGTATAATGAGGCAATAAAATGAATGCAATGGAAGGACAAAGTATGGTGAAAAAGAATAGCTTGGGTTCAAGTTCAGACTTTCCTGTGTTTACTGGCACTGAACTTTGCAATTCTCAGTTTTCTCATCTCTAAAATGGAGGAAATATTGGGGCACCCAGGTGACTCAGTCGGTTAAGTGTCCGACTTTGGCTCAGGTCATGATCTCATGGTTCCTGAGTTCGAGCCCCATGGTGGGCTCTTTGCTGACAGCTCAGAGCCTGGAGACTGCTTTGGATTTTGTGTCTCCCATTTAATTTTTTTTTTTTAAAGTAAAAATAAAATGGAGTATATATTTGTATTTTACCTATAGAGTTATTTGTTGTGATGACTGAATGTGATAAAATGTGTTTTCTTTTTTAGGGATTGTTTGGATTCAAGAACCTGAAATCCATTTACTAACTCAAATAAAATAGGGATATATTTTAAAGATTAAAGGGAAATTAATGACTAATCAAAAGAAGTATAGCCTCGCTCATAAGAATTTGAAAGTCACTGTGACTCTATTCTCTTAATTTCCCCCTTTCTTTCCCTGGGATCTCATGGTCTATTATCACCTCATTTCTCTGAATTCCTGTGCCATTCTTTATGATGTCTTTGGCCAAGAGTAACAGAAAACCTGTTTACGAGGGGCTTATACAACAAGGGATTCATTGTTTTATGTAACACAAAGTTTTTGTAGGTAGAACAGATCCAGAGTTGACAATTCAGCAGCTCAACCATGTCATTGTGGACACAGGTTCTTCCCTTTATACTTCTGTACCTCCACTTGTAGGCTTATTGTCTTCAACTGGCCACTTAACAGGGTGCTCAGATAGATACCTTAGTCTCGAGCATCAGCTGTCCTCAAAACCTGTTCTTCCTTGCACATTTGTTTTTAAGAGCCAAAACTACTCATTGGGTATATTCCAGCAATAGTTTTCTTTGTAAACTACATAGAATTATACAAATAATTTTAAAGCTATCCATAAAATACTCAAATGAAACATTCTGAACATACAGACAAAAGATTAAAAAAAATCTAAACCACTTCTAGACTTCCTTTATTGATAGATCAGAAGTTATACATAGTTATCTGAAAACTGTTTAAATTTGTAGAAATTATAATCATTTAAAACAGCTTCCACATTAAACTTCATTTTAATAGTTGCTAGAGTGAAAACTAAGTTGAATAAATAATATGTCTAGAAATCTCTCAAGACAATCAGAAATACACAAACATGAAAAATGGCATAAAACCAAACGTGAGTACGAAAGGACCACGTAGGTCTCCCTTAATGTGGGGGAAGGAATTGAGGAAAACTTCATACAGCAATGGCATTTGACCTCACCTTTGGAAACTTCAGGTCTGGAGTTTGGAAGAAAATTTGACTAAGTTAAATTAAATATGGAATGTCATCACCATATTGTAATACACAAGACTTGAGAAGAGAGTAAAAGTGAAAATTTGTGAGATGAAAAATAATAAAAACTGGATACTTTCTCATAATAATATTTATTATTAGAGCAGTATCATAGGATATTTACAGTTTCAAACCATGTGATTTTGCCTTATCTTAATTGATTCTCTCAGAAACATACCTCAAAGGTGTTAGTACCATTGTTTTGTAGTTTTTGAGACTGTTACTTAAAGAGGTTAAGCCATTTTCCCCAAATGAAGGTGTCAGAAAGCAGAGAAATTGGAATTCTTGTGCTTGCTTTTGGACTCAAATCTCATCTTTAGTAATTTATAATGAATTGAAATTTATACAGTCTTTGGATTCTAAAATACCATTATTAAATAAGTCAAATAAATATACATACAAGATCCAATAGCAATATTCAAGAATTCTATATTTAATTAAATAAACATTTTTACTGTTCTCTAGATTTCTTCCCATTTTGAATCAGTCTGTTCACTCAGATTTTATGCTGTGTAGAGATAAAATGACTAGATTGTAATGACAATTCTCAAGCAAATATGTAATCAAATTGCAACAACTGGGGCTTAAGATGTACCACCTCTGAATACCTGAGATTGGCAAATGAAACCAACCAAATATTTCATGGACTTTACTAAAAATTCAAAGTTTAAAAGCCTTTGTTAGGCAAATGATGAATAAATTTTGATTAAAAAACAGGAGCATCGTTTTGCTTTCATATTGCACTTTTCCAAAATCCCAAAGGATCAGAAACACGATAGTACACCTATGTACAATATTAATTTGTTTATAAGGACATCTGTTCCTCCTGTTTTGCTTATTTGCATCTTAAGTTTGTGTGTTTACAAAATTTGACTACTCAACTAGCAGATGCAATTTTTAATATCCTGCTTCAATATTTTTAACCCATTGGGTTTCTACTTTATTCCATACACACACACACACACACACACACACACACACATATGCATATAAATACACACATGTACACATGCACATATACATCTTTACATATGTTGGTAGGGTATCTTCCTTAAAATAAAACCGTATTTGTTCATATTACTTAGATAGATACCTCATTTGTTCCATATTTATCTCTACCTTTCCTTTGGAGATGGCCCTTCTTTACCAAGATCTATAGAAGGCCTTAATAGGCTAGTTGTAATAGCAGTATGTGGACAGCAGGACTGTTAATTCAATGAATATTGTTTGCGAGAATTCATTAAATTTGTTTTTTTTTGTTTTTTTAATTTTTTTTTCCCACGTTTATTTATTTTTGGGACAGAGAGAGACAGAGCATGAACGGGGGAGGGGCAGAGAGAGAGGGAGACACAGAATCGGAAACAGGCTCCAGGCTCTGAGCCATCAGCCCAGAGCCCGACGCGGGGCTCGAACTCACGGACCGTGAGATCGTGACCTGGCTGAAGTCGGACGCTTAACCGACTGCGCCACCCAGGCGCCCTCATTAAATTTGTTTTTAAGCAGCATTTCACTTTTGTAAATGGTTGCACCCAGAAAAAGCTCTAATTAGAGGAATTAATTAGGACTTGGAAAGGTGAACAGAAATTTGTGGGTATTTCCACAGAAGAAAAATACCTCCCAGGGAGCTTGCACACCAGGTAAAAAGAGAATGGAGAGTTTTGAGTTTTAAAGGCACAAGAGAGTGGATGTCTTGTTCAGATTAGCATAAGACATTTTGCAGGTCCTAGCACACCTAGTTCTTTCTTTGGTGGAATTCATCTTTTAAAACATCTGGTTGCCAACATTCGAAACCCCCATTTAACCCAAATATAAAGTTAAGCCCAGTTAAATAAGAATAATCTCACTATGTTAACCATTCCGTGGTCAGAGTGGCGCTTCTTCCCCAGTCAGTTACCTTTATAATATCCCTGCCACCAGAAACCCAAAGGAAGCAGCTGTTCTGAATATGTATAAACAAAAGAAGCTGTTACTATAGTAACCATAGAACTCCGGGGAAGCTCTCTCTTTAACCAATCCCTCCTCTTCACCCCTCCTGGTTTTCCTTTATTGCACCAGTGCAGACTGCCCTTGGGCAGAAATGGTGATTGATGATTGGACCATGTGTGGGTGGGGCGTGAGGGGCAGGCAGAGGGAATGGTTTAGCTTGCTTTTTACACTTTGCAAGAAGAGCTGGAGGTCTTGCTCCTGGCCAATGAAGCTTATGAAGAGGCTGCAGAAATTGACACTTCCGAAGTACTTGTTTGCTCTTTCTTCTTTAAAGAATACTACTGGTCTTTCCCATTCTCTACTTGAGAAAGTAATAATGTCTCTTTCATCTCTTCAGTTTTCCCCCCACCACATATCCATAACCATAAGCCAAACCTGGCATGGCTGAATGGAATCTGATTGGAACCTGATTGCACAGTTGCTATGAAATTGATAGATAAGAGAGTTTTGATTTCAGAAGTAGATGGGGGGCACTAGTTGCTCAAGATTGTTGTGTTTCTCCATAGGGTAGAAAATACAGGCATAGTTTATAAAAATCGAACCCAGCTTCAGAAAACCTGTCCCAAATAATTAAGATTCTAATCATTTTATTTCAGTTTTAATGGCCTGCAAAGTTTTGTGTTGATTAATCTGTCAACATTCATATTCAAATACTTTTATATCTCTTGGTAGTCAACCTTCAATTTGTGAATTGCCTGTTCTTTCAAATTAGTTCTGTTAATATTCCTCTTCCAGTACTTTGAATTCAGTCCTATTTAGGTTTCCTTCTCTTCCTCCTTCTTACCCTCTGAGGAGTAAGTTTGTTGTTGAATGTTGGCATTAGTAGCAGACTAGTCTACTTTCTGCTCGCCTGTATTATCTTTCCTCCTTTCATATCCTTTTCCTAGTCACATCGACCAAAATAAAATCCCTGTAAATATTCATGTTAGCATTATGACATTTTAATATTTTTTGAACTTCCTTTTATGGCTCTATTTGATGTTTATATGGTTATATATGTCTAACAATTTAAAAATATAGCAGCTTTAAAAAATTATGTTAGCTAACCAAAATATGTTGGCTAGGCTCGCCTTGCCTATTTAACATAAATTTATTTTGGCTGGAGTAAACTTATACATGATGCTTCATAACATACTAAAATATCATGAATTTTAGAAAATAAATTTAAATTTGAAACTGTGTCTGCTTAGAGATTTTTTACATTTACTTTGGGTAAATGCCTTTAGTTTTGGAAAAATGATTTATAAATAGATTTTTTTTCTAGGTATCTAATATCCAAGTCAATGGCTTATCCCCGTCAATTCTGTTCTAGCCATTGTTCTTGTGGTAATTTGTAGAGTGGTGATTATTTATGCCTGCATGTAATTTAAGTGGATCAATCAGTCTGTTTCATGCATTTTTGAAAGCATTTAGGTATCATTTTCAATTTTAATCGGTTTCTAATGATACCTTAGAATTATCTTGCTGGCTTATACTGGTTTTTATCAACTTTATCAATATTTAGATAGTTGCAGAAGAAAATACAATATGTTGTCTAGTTATAAGATGCTATTAAGGACAATATGTGAAGAAAGATATTCCCTTATAAAGGATTTCGTTATTAGTACTTATGTAAAATATTGCTACCTTGTGCCTTGAATTTTTATAGTCATACCAGTCATAAAATGAAAGCATCACTGGTTATTATAGATGTTGATATTTTTCTTTTATAATATGCAATTTTCCAAGACAGCATACTGCCTGTAGATTTCCCAGTTCCTGCCTTACACTTCTCTGGCTTGAGATTCACATGAAACCTTAAGGAAATTTTTAGTCATAGTAATACATTATTGAAAAATATTTACCCACTTCTGATGTGGAAAATATAAACAAAGGAAAAGGCAAGTGTTTAGAAAGAAAAATACTAGAAAGAAGTTTACAAACACCGTCTACTTGTATAAAATCTTTCCTTCAGGTAGAGAACTGCCCCCCTCCTTCCATACACACCTAAACCCTAAAGCACCTTCATTATGCTCTCCTTGATCCATTATGTACTTGCTGCATTGTTTAAAGATGCATCCAATTAAGAACAAAAACAATAAATTTTATCCACAGAGGCTACTCTAGTAGTCATCACACAGTAGGTACTAGATAAATATGTAATGAATGAAGGAACCAATATGCACAAGCAGTATAAAACACTCCTGCTGCAAATGCTTTCTTTCAAGTTAATTTTCCACCAGGTGATCAACCTAACTCTGACAAAACTTGAAGCACTCTCTATGTCCCCTGGCCATTCTTCTCTATTAACCAATCCCTAGTCCCTCCTTTCTTTCCCCTATCCAGTTTACTCAGACATTTACTATTTGCTAAGGCATCAGGCTCTGACCACTTTATACTCTACCAATTTGGGAATTTTTTTCTGATCATTTTAAGTATCAGCATAGTGATAGAAATGAGAAAGAAACATACTGTGTAACTTGCAGTGAATAATGTGCAGTTTTAAATAATGATAATCAATAATGTTGAAGGGATGCTGAGCAGATGCTATTTGCAATGAACAATTGTATCTACTTGGCTTATCATAAATGGGATGCAAAATGGCACAGTGGTAATTGATGTAAGAGTGAATATAGATGCAAGACTTTGCCTTAAAGATGCTGACCAGTTCAGTGATTGGAAATGACTCAGAAATAGTATTTTTAGGGGCGCCTGGGTGGCGCAGTCGGTTAAGCGTCCGACTTCAGCCAGGTCACGATCTCGCGGTCCGTGAGTTCGAGCCCCGCGTCAGGCTCTGGGCTGATGGCTCAGAGCCTGGAGCCTGTTTCGGATTCTGTGTCCCCCTCTCTCTCTGCCCCTCCCCCGTTCATGCTCTGTCTCTCTCTGTCCCAAAAATAAATAAACGTTGAAAAAAAAAATTAAAAAAAAAAAAAAAGAAATAGTATTTTTAGTGTTTATTGAGTTACTCAGAATAGTGCTCAGTGAACTATGGTTGCTGTCTTAAAAGAGTGTACATTCCTTTATGATAGTCAATTTGTATAATTCAGACAAAGTTATAGCAGTTAAAAGAAATGCATCATTTGCAGGGGATTTTGTGACATCTTTCCTGAACTACACTTTGAAGGGTGGAAAATATATTGGACAGAGGAAGAATTATAGTAACAGTGATGGATCTTATCATCTCTAGTCTATCTATCATAGAATAAAATGCTTTCAAGATGTCATCATGAATCTGTTATTTTAGTGGCTGAATCTTCTTTTAGTCACATTGAATGAACTGCTGAAATAATAGTTTCTTAATTGTATAGAATATATTGACTGTTTATTCTGAATAAAACACAGGTTGAGAATCATGTCTCATGTCTTATGGGGTGCCTGGAAGTCTCAGTCAGTTAAATGTCTGACTCTTGATTTCGGCTCAGTCTTGATCTTGAAGTTTGTGAGTTCGAGCCCCTCATCGGGATCTGTGCTGATGGCATGGAGCCTGCTCGGGATTCTCTCTCCCTCTCTGTCTCTCCCCCGCCCCCAACCCCCCACACACTCACACCTGCTCCCTCTCTCTCTCAAAATAAATAAATAAATTTAAAAAACATATTTCCCATGTTTAACTATATCTTTACAGTTTTTCTACAGATATTCACATTAATTATATAATTTCATGTCTCATGGATTTTCTAAAGTAGAAAGGCCAGGAGTTAAGATACTTATTATATAAACAATGAGTTTGGGGCACAGAGATAGTATGACTAAAATCCAATTCTCATGGCTCCAGCCAACTTTCTTCAGAATTTCTTAAAGGAGCCCAAACTTTAATAATGTATCAAAAAACACTTGACACGTTAGAACGAGTTCTAAATGAGTGATGTGCACAATACTGCTAGGATTGAGAAGAGGCCTCCAATCTGTACCATGGTCTTTGTTGATTCTTCCTCTGCTGAGTAGACCAGAACAAATCTAAAAACTACTCCTTTTCTTCTCACTGCTCTCACACTTCCTACTCTTACCCCTGTCCTAGGCATTTCGCCTTCTAACATGAGCTTCATTAGCTTAAGTTATTTGCTGCCCAGATGTTAAAACAAGGACTCATTCATGTATATGTTATTTCATGATCCATTTAAAAGGAATTGTAGGGGCGTCTGGTGGCTTAGCTGGTTGTGTTTGACCTCAGCTCAGGTCATGAAAAATAAATAGTAATAAAAGGAGATATATAGTATATAGGGAAAAAAAGAAAAAAAAAACTGAGGGAAAAATAGAAGTCTTGGCCATTGAAAGTAAAATGTATAGATGAGTGAAGCCAGGCTGAGAGACAGAGGGACTGGGGTGGGGGGGCGCAGGAGATCTAAAGAATAGAGAGGATGGGGAAAGAATGGAGACTTTTTGCCCCTTGTGGGGAGAGAAAGAGCAACCCTGGATCTTGGCTTCCCAAATCCTCTGTCCATCTCTGAAGGACTCACCTTTACTGTTTCCTTTCCTTGGAGTATCAGCAACCAATTCAAACTAGGTAGGGGCAGGCGTGGGGGGGAGGCAGCTGAGACTTACTGGAAGAATGAGAGTTTCTGTCAGAATTAAAGGAATAATTAAACAAACAATAGAAAGGGCAGAGGCTGGACCACTCATGTACCCATAACTGAGAAACAACTGGAGCCACAGACTCAAATACACCAGATACTCTTGACTAACTCCTGTGTGAGGTACATCACATTCTCACACCATTGTCAGTGGCAGGAGGGGAAGGTACTGTTAAAACTTACCAGACTGGGGTGCCTGGGTGACTCAGTCAGTTAAGCGATGGAACCTTGACCTCCGCTTAGATCATGATCTCACAGTTCACGAGTTCGAGCCCTGCATCAGGCTCCTCACTGACAGCATGGAGCCTGCTTGGGATTCTGTCTCTCCCTCTCTCTCTGCCTGTCTCCTGCTCTCTCTGGCCCACTCCCTCAAAATAAATAAACTTAAAAAATATCTTACCAGATTAAGATCAGACTGCCTGACTTCAAATACCATACCATCCCTCACACGCACTAAGGCTTGGTTAACAACTCCAAGTTATAGTTTGCTCACTTATGTAATGTGGTGACTAAAGATAGGATTGTAAAACATTTAAAGTGCTTAGTACTTGCAGTGTCTGAACTCAACAAATATCAGCTGTTGTTATAGTTGTTGTAACAGATATTTTGCCTTTGGGGACTCACTTCTCATAGTGCTGTTGCCTGATAGAAACAGTCTCTGTTCTGTACGTTCTAGTTTGAAAACAGCTTGAGATTGTTCCTAATTATCCTAAGTATGGTCATGTGTTTAGACTATAAGAATATGGGGACTTTGGAACTACAACTTTGAAGTCAGAAGGGGAGGGACATTTCCACAGAAAAAGAAGGGAAGAATGCCAAGCAGATAAAGAAATAGATGTTCACCACATATAGATATCTGCAGTATCTATCTTATGCTTACAAAAAGTCTCTCTTCATTTAAGCTTGCTTGAGTGGGTCTCTAACTGAATCCCTGATGTAGATATCAATGTAAACATAGGTACAAAAGTAGTTGAAGTGGGGCCCCTGGGTGACTCAGTTGGTTAAGCATCTGACTCTTGGTTTCAGCTCAGGTCATGATCTCACACTTTGTGAGTTCAAGCCCCACATCAGGCTCTGTGCTGACAGTGCAGTTTCCTTGGAATTCTCTCTCTCCCTGTCTCTCTCTCTCTCTGACCCTCCCTTGCTCTCTCTCTCTGAAAATAAATAAATAAAACATTAAAAAAGGTAGTTGAAGAAAATACAGACACAGATAGATTAGATAGATATTATGTGGCCAAAGATCATTGTTTGGTCAGTTTTATAGAATAGGAAAAACAAGCTTAAGTTTGCTGTAATGTAGCGATGTGATTCTTACGTAGGAAACTTTTACAAAACACTCATAAACTTAGAAATCACGGCCAAGCAACTAGAATGATATCTAAATTATAATTACCTGCTGCTCTACATATAAATAATGTTTTGTTTGTAATTGGAAAATAATACTTTGTGCTGATTTAAGGAAGTTTTATTAGCATGCGTATCTAGAGACATTTTAAGTGAGTTGTTCAAAATGACTGTGTTTATGCATTCAATAGAGTATATATCTAAAAGGAAAATCCTTGTTCAGCAGATGCTGTAATGAAATAAATGCAGTGAAAAAAAATTGAAGCTGAACGTATTCGTACGCATCCCAGATACTTACCATTTCTGGTGCAATTAGGTTTGAAAGACAAGTGATTCACTACTTTTGATCACATTAAGAATACTAGTATATGACTCAAAAGATAGCATTTAGAGGACTAATGAAGGGATCTTAATAACTTAGCCTAAAATCAAAATTTATAATATTTTTCCCTTTTAATCATGACTAAATGATTATACCTTTCCATCCTAAGGATCACAGACCTTACGGGCTTGCAGAATTATTAAAAATCCATAAAAGAAATAAGCATTAGCTGAAGATTCAATAAATGTCTTGCACACATGTAATTCTAATATAAGGAGAAGTTGTTGAGATTGATAAAAATTTAAATCAACTACTGAATAATGGTTCAGGGCACTAATTATATCTTTAATCAGTATATGTCAGAATAAAGTATTATGTGCAAACTTGAGACATGTTTAAAATTATGTAAAGTTGTTCTTATACTGAAAAAGATCAGAAGCCCCTACTTTAGATTCTCACTGAAATACATCATATTTCTCAACTATGTCAGGGAATTGTTATATAAAGTTTCTATCATCATAAGCTGTATTTACAGCATTAAGAAATTATCTGCTGCAAGCTACACAATTAGTTAATATCGTGAATGTATTACGACACTTTCCCCATAAGCTACGGACATACCTCATTTTATCGTACTTTGCTTTATTGCACTTTGCAGATGTTGCATTTTTTACAAACTGAAGGTTTGTGGCAATCCCATAGAGCAGTCTATCAGTACCATTTCTCCAATAGCATTTGCTCTTTTTGTCTTTGTCTCACATTTTGATAATTCTCACAATATTAATTTTTTTTATTACGATTATATTTGTTATGGTGACCTATGGTCAGGGAGCCTTGAGGTTACTATTATAATTGTTTTGACACCATGAAATGTACTCGTATAGGATGGCAAACTTCATTGATGCATGTTATGCTTATTCTGGCTGTTTCATTAACTGGCCATCCCCCCTCTCTCTCTCTTTCCTTGGGCTGCCCTATTTCCTGGGACAAAACAATACAGCAACTAGGCCAGTTAGTAACCCTGGCCTGTAAGGGTTCAAGTGAAAGGAAGAGTTGCACATTTCTCACTTGAAATCAAATTCTAGAAATGATTAAGCTGAGTGAGGAAGGCATGTTGAAAAGTAGACCTCCTGAGTCTGTTTAAAGCGTTAACCAAGTTGTGAATGCAAAGGAAAAGGTCTTAAAGGAAATCGAAAGGGCTGCTCCAGCAAACAAATGAGAAGAAAGCAAAATAACCTTATTGCTGATCTGGAGGAAGTTTTAGCGTTCTGGATAGAGGATCAAATGAGCCACCACATTCTCTTAGGCCAAAGCCTAATTCAGAGTAAGGCTCTAACTCACTTTGATTCTATGAAAGCTAAGAGAGGAGAGGAAGGTGCAGAAGGAAGTTTGAAGTGAGCAGAGGTTGTTTCATGAGGTTTAAGGAAAGAAGCCATCAGGGGCGCCTGGGTGGCGCAGTCGGTTAAAGCGTCCGACTTCAGCCAGGTCACGATCTCGCGGTCCGTGAGTTCGAGCCCCGCATCGGGCTCTGGGCTGATGGCTCAGAGCCTGGAGCCTGTTTCTGATTCTGTGTCTCCCTCTCTCTCTGCCCCTCCCCTGTTCATGCTCTGTCTCTCTCTGTCCCAAAAAAAAAAAAAAAAAAAAAAAAAAAAAAAAACGTTGAAAAAAAAAATTTAAAAAAAAAAAAGGAAAGAAGCCATCATAACAAAAGTGCAAGGTGAAGCAGTAAGCACTGATGTAGAAGCTGCAGCAAGTTATCCAGAAGATCTAGCTAAGAGAATTAAAGAAGGTGGCTACACTAGACAACAAATTTTCGGGGTAGAAGAAGATGCCATCTATTGGAAGAAGATCCCAGCTAGGACATTCACGGCTAGAGAGGAGAAGTCAAGACCTGACTTCAAAGCTTCAAAGGATAGGCTGATTCTCTTGTTAGGGGGTGATGAAGCACATGACTTTAAGTTGAAGCCAATGCTCATTTACCATTTTGAAAATCCTAGGGTGCTTAAGAATTATACCAAATGCGGGGCACCTGGGTGGCTCAGTCAGTTAAGCATCCGACTCTTGATTTCGGCTCAGATCATGATGTTGTAAGATTGAGCCCCATGACAGACTCCATGCTCAGCATGGAGCCCACTTAAGATTCTTTCTCTCCCTGTCTCTCTGTCCCTCCCCAATTTGCACTTGCTGTCATTCTCAAAAAAAAAAAAAAAAAAAGTTATACTAAATGAATTCTGCCTGTGCTCTAGATGGAACAATTAAGCCAGGATGATGGCACATCTGTTTATAACGTGGTTTATTAAATATTTTAAGGCTACTGTTGAAAACTATTTCTCAGAAAAAAAAGATTTCTTTCAAATTATTACTGTTTATTGGCAATGCACCTGGTCATTCAAGAGCTCTGATGGAGATATATGAGATTAATGTTATTTTCATGCCTACTACACAATATTCATTATGCAGTGCAGAATTCAAGGGGGTAATTTTGACTTTCGAGTCTTATTATCTAAGAAATACATTTCATAAGGCTATAGCTGCCATAAATAGCAATTCCTCTGTTGGATCTTGGCAAAGTAAATTGAAAATGTCCTGAAACGGATTCACCATTCTAGATGCCGTTAAGACCATTCATGATTCATTGCAAGATGCCAACATATCAGCATTAACAGCATTTTGGAAGACGCTGATTCCAGCCCTCACAGATGACTTTGAAAGGCTCAATACTTCAGTGGAGGAAGTAACTGTGGATGTGGTAGACATAGCAAGATAACTACAATTAGAAGTGGGGCCTGAAGATGGGACTGTACGGCTTCAAACTCATGATAAAACTTGAATGGATGAGGAGTTGTTTCTTATTGATGAGCAAAGACAGTGGCTTCTTGAGATAGAATCGACCCCTGGTGAAGATTTTGTAAAGATTGTGGAAACCAAAACACATGATTTAAAATATTACAAAACTTAGTTGCTAAAGCAGTGGCGATGTTTGAGAAAATTGACTCCAATTTGAAAGTTCCACTATGGGTAAAACGGGTAAAAAAAATCAAACACCATCACATGCCACCAGAGAAATTGTTTCTGAAAGGAAGAATCAACGTGGCAGACGTCATTGTTGTCTTATTTTAAGAAATTGGCCCAGTCACCCAACCTTCAGTAACTACCATGCTCATCAGTTAGCAGACATTAACGTCAATCCAACACCAGCAAAAAAGATTATGACTTGCTGGAAGCTCAGATGATGGTTAGCATTTTTTTTTAGCGATAAAGGATTTTTAAATTAAGCTGTGTACTTTAGTTTTTTAGGCATAATGCTATTATTGCACACTTAGACTTAGAGGGTAGTATAAATATAACTTTTATATATACAGTAGGAAACCAAAAACAAAACAAAACTATGTGATTTGCTTTATTGCAATACTGTATTTGCTTTTTTGCAGTGTTCTGGAACCAAATATACAGTATCTCCAAGGTATGCCTGTACATTATTATCACATTATGCACAAAGTTATCACATACTCATTCTTCAGGGTTTTGTATCTTTTCAATGTATTAATAGGTGAGACTCTGAAGCCTAATTTGACAATATTTGTAGCAATGTTGAGAAGGAATTTGGGAAACAAATAGCCATTATTATCTAGAAAGTAATTACTGACACACTTGTAACAAGTTTAAATTGTTTGAGCGTCTCTGGTTTTAAGAATTCTAAAAGTTTAGCTTTTTCTGTTTGTTTTTCTTCCCTCTTCTCTTCTTCCTCTGCCCTTCCTCCTTCCTTCTTTCTGTGTCTTACTCCTTTTTTCTTTTCTTCCTTTCCTTCTTTCTTCCTTATATTTGGTCCTTAATCCAATTAAACCTGGTTGCAACTTCATTCCAACCCATGTCAGTGATAAGTTCAAAAACAATCATTTTAATCTTTATTATTTTTAATTTGTAGAGGTCTAGGGCTTACATCGTCCAATAGATTGAGAAGACTTGATTGATTAATTCACTGTGGTCACCACTGAAGATGTACCTTGACTTACCTTAGAGATCTCCTTAAAAGATGGCATTTCTCTTATTACATTCACTCTCTCAATGCTGTGCTGGACATTTCTCCCTAGATTGCAGTAACATCCATGCAACTCCTCCTCCTCAGGGATGTGCCACTTTCTATGACCTGTGTGTGAGACTAGGTTGTTGATCACCACCATTAATAGAAAAAGCAATCCAAGTCACTTATCTGGATAGGCAACTTCCCTTTGTGTTCAGGAGTCTCAATGTCTCTATTCACTTTATTATGTAGATAAATACGATTTAATAATCTCTTCAGAGATCTAAGTTTTCCCAAACAAATGACTGTTGCTCCTGGAGGTAAAAGAAGCAGAGACCCAATCATTATGTACCTATTTGGGAAAGGGTGGGAAAGTGTGTCTCCTTTCTTGAAAAGGCAAAAACTTCTCAGGTCATTCATCAAGAAACTTTTATTGGATCAATCTATTACACTATATTTAAATATTTTTTATGTCATCCTTTTCTTCCTTAAATAAATCAGTGTTCTTCCTTTATATTTCTTTGATCTCAAAATGAGTTCATAATGGTATTCTTAAATTTCCTCCCATGCATAGTGTATCGTGACAGTTCAAAATTTAGTTAAAGAGCAATAGAGTTTTTATTGTTTGTTTGCTTTCAGTTATTTCAACTTCTGTAAATTGATTCACATTTTAAGTATATAGGATGAATCTATAAGAGGATTCAATAATAAAGCCTTTGGTATAGGGAATAATTCCTTCCAAATTTAATGCTTTATCAGAGCTGATGGCATGTATTTTCATGTCTATAGCATTAACACAACTACAGAAATCAAATTACTACCTAAAGCTAAAGAATTTCCTCAACATTTTAAGACTGATGGTTATAAAAAAAGTATTTTTTTTCTGTTTGTTTAAACATAATATATTCTTCAATACCATTATAACCTTGCTGCTTACACTGGATGCTAACCAATCTTTAATGATTGCCCAGGAGCTCAGGAGATTGTCCTCTCCAGGGATAAAAGTACAATCTTGAAGATTACTGATGAAATTATGTAGCTTTATTGCTAAAGTTTAAACCTGACAATAATATATATATGTGATTTTCTGACTTTACCTAATCTCAAATTTTCAATATCTCATATTTCCTAGAACAAACTCATTAAATATCCATTTGTTTATTCAACAAATAGTTACTCAGCTCTAACTATGTTCCAGGCACAGTTGGTTTCATGGAAACAGAGAAAGGATAGATTCTTGTCCTTTTTTTCCCTGGCGTTAACAGACCAGGTCTGCATATATAATCTCCAGTCTTACTCACTGTATTCACTCTAGCTTTGATTCTGCCCAGGTACAGTGAGCTCATTGAGATTAAGGTCACCTCAGAAGTGCATGGTGCAGAATCGTGGATTAAATGGTGGAGTGTATGAAAACATAGCACTCGATGGCAGTGTGTCTGATAGGTGCTAAATTTTGGAGAAACCATATAACTTGACAATTGTCCCAACAAACAAGGTCTTTGGCTGCTATTTACTTGTAGTAGAAATGTGTGCTGTACTTATTACCTTGTGAGAAATCTACGGTCTGATACCATGTTCTTTCAGAACATGGTGTCGGGGTGCGGGGGGTGGTGAATACTTTCACATAATTCTTTGTAGCATGTTTTTGAGCTCTGCAGAAATAATCATCTCTGCATGGCAGTTCCTTTATTTAGGAATTTTGGTATTTTTGTGATCAAAAGCTTCCTGGAATATACATCTTGGTGGGGTCGGGGGAGATGATGGCGAAGTAAGTCTATAGTCATTTCAGGGAGATTGTATTTTGTTTTCTATTTCTTGACAGATTTAAATTCTAGCAATAAAACTGTATCATTTCATCACTAGTACCCTCAAGACAGCACTTTTTGAAAGGAAAAATGCATTAAATAGACTAATTGGGGAACCTGAAGTCTAGTCACTAAAATCACCTGCCTGTTCAATACTTGTTGAGAGGTTTGTCTGGAAGCCTTTCTTTCAATCGTCCCTAACATTTAAAATCTAAACACTGATATTCCCATTTTAATTTTAGCTAGTACCAGAAGGAAATGGTAAAACAGCAGATGATTACCTCAGTAATTCATTCCATATTTTCTAACAGCTTTACAGATTCAAATAAAAAATAATAATCTAAAAATAAAAAAAAGACACTACTAAAATTAAACATAGAAAAATATTCTTAAACGAAGAGATTTTTTTTTCTTCATACTCTCCCAAATCGTGGAAAGAAAATAACAGCACAATGTAAACAGGACCTAATTTTACCACTGCTTATGTGTTGATGACTAACTTGGACTTTTAAAGAAAGTCATAGTTTCAAGTCCTATTACTTTAAATTTTGTGATTATTTAGCTAAAGGATTAGTTGGTATTTGTTTTTGAATTTGCATTACCTAAGAGCAAATGTCACTTTAGACATACTCTCTGTATAAGTTAAATTAAATTGCTCTTGAAAACAAGTCCTTAAGTGTTTTGATTTAGTTTAGTTAATAGTTTCAAATGAAAGCAACAGAGATGAGATTTTCCTCAGATGTCAAAGAAAGGAGACTGAAGCCGGATAAGTGTCACTTCAACAATAGGCATTTGTGAGGACTCTAATATATCCCAGGACTTGTCCTAGACTCTGGGTATAGCAACAAACAAATAGGCAAGGCCATTGCTCCTGCGTCGTTTATATTTGAACCTATGACTTACTAAAACTGATCTTGGTAAGTCATTTTACCTCTTATGGTTATTTTTCTAAATAAGATTAGCTTCCTCTTTTTTTTTTTTTTCAATTTTAGAGAGAGAGAGAGAGATTGCTGGTAGAGGATAGGGACAGAGAGAGAGAGAGAGAGAGAGAGAGAGAGAGAATCTTAAACAGGCTCCATTCTTGCCTGATGCAGGGCTCAATCCCATGACCCTTGGATCATGACCTAAACTGAAATCAAGAGTTAGGTGCTCAACCAAGTGAACCACCCAAGCACCCCAAGATTAGCCTCCTCTTTAGTTCAAATACTATTGATATTTTTATATATTTTGAGAGGAAGATATATAAAATTTTATCAGTCTCTTGAAGTCTACTGAATAAAAAAGCTAATATTTCTTTTTATATTTCTTTTATAACAACTCATTTCTGATGAATAACTTATGGAAATTAAAAATAGAATTCTTTATTTTAGTCAACGTAATTAGAACATATCCCTTAAAATGTGAAACATTGAATTTACTAATGTCACTTGCTTTTCTTAACTTAGTATTTTGTTAGTAGTAAGACTTCAACTTACCTAATCCAATAACAATAAAGCAGATGTAAATAGGATTACTACTCTGGTTGTGGTACACACAACTTCTAGCTTTCTTTAAGATTGTCATTTAAAAAAAAATTTTAATGTTTATTTATTCTTGAAAGAGAAAGAGACAGAGTACGAGCAGGCAAAGGGCAGAGAGAGAGGGAGACACAGAATCTGAAGCAGGCTCCAGGCTCTGAGCTGACAGCACAGAGCCCAATGTGGAGCTTGAACTCACTAACCTGGAGATCATGACCTGAGCCAAAGTCAGATGCTTAACTGACTGAGCCACCCAGGTGCCCCAAGATTGTCATTGAGATTTACCAAGAAAATGCTGATGATTTTAATTCCCAAATCCAAGTCAATTATAGCTCATGATTAGTATTTCATGTCATAACATAAATAATATGGTAAAAATTTTCATGAGTCAATAATGAAACAATAATGTTTGTTTGGATGTGTCCATAAGTGGTTGAAATTTCTGTCATTACATCTTAAAATGTAATGTATCTTAAGATACATTGTAGTTCTTCCATTTGTGTTTGCTAGGAATTATTCACTGTGACCACCTTTACAGTTAAATCTACATTTACACAATATCACATGAGGATTCCATCTAAACATTTTTTAGATAAACTGCATTAAGTTACACTGAATAAAGCAGATTGGTAAAATTTGTGGGTTTTTAATTATATAATGTGCATATATTTAAACATAAGTGAATAGGGGCACCTGGCTAGCCCAGTTGGTTAAACATTCAACTCTTGATTTCGGCTCAGATTATAATCTCACCGTTCAGTTTGTGGAATCAAGCCCCACATTGGGTTCTGTGCTGACAGTGCAGAGTCTGCTTGGGATTCTTTCTCTCTTCTTTCTTTCCCCCTCCCCCTGCTTGTGCTCTTTCTCTCTCTCTGTCTCTCATAATAAATAAACATTAAAAAAAAATAAAATAATAAACATAACTGAATTGGCAATATCCTCTATTCAAAAGAAAGTAAATTCTTCTGGAAAAAGTTTAATTTTTGTTACTATTTTTCTAGAGAAAAAATAACAATGGAGAATGTTAAACATAAACGGGAAGACTACTATAGTGTAAGAAACTTCTTATTTCCATTGAGACACTTATTGTGGCAGTCATCAAAGTAGAGTCACAGATTTCCAGCCCAATGTAGACCTTAGAAGCCAGGCATTTCATGTGTATTGGGGGCCAAAATAAATTTCATACACAGTGAGTCCTGTTCTTAACATTCTGAGGCTGCTTTCCCAAGTTTCCCAAACTGCTAAGTGCTGAATCCTATGGCTTCTTCATAGGGTCATTTTTCCCCCCTTTGCATTGTATTCATTTGGATTTGAAGTAATTACATTCTCGTGATTGCACTCTTCTGAATATCTCGTCCCAGCTTCCTTGTTCCATCTGCACTTCCTCTATCCATCTCTTAAATCTCCTAATCTCTTAAAAGCAAATATAAAAGTAAGTGTAAATTCCCCAAGGTTCTGTCCCTAGACTTAACTCTTCTGGTCTCATCATTTCAACAATTGCATTTGTTAGATAATTTATAAATTTATAAACCCAGCCTTGATCTTTCACCTGTTGCTTGGATATCTCCACATGGAAAAGTTACTAATACCTCAGTCGCTCTTCATGTTGAAATCTGCACTAATCATTTTTACCATTTTATCCCAACCCTTCTTCTGGTCTATCCATTAATTTTATTTTTGCTAGAAATTTTATTTTATTTTTTTACACTTTCCATATCCCCTCTTCCCCTTCTTATGTAATCAGTTACCAGACTTGCTGATTCACTCTGCAATGTCTTTCTTTTTCCTTTTTTTTTTTTTTTTTTCTTTTTCTCATTTCTATTACTTGTGTACAGCTTAAGAATTGTAACCAGGTCTGTTGCAACTACTTCCTTTTTCCTCTCCTGATTTTCAATTTCTTCCTTCTCAAATGCATTCTTTATTATTGTGACAACCACTGTATTGATTTGGGTTATACACTCAAAGAAATGAAAGACTATGTCTAAGGATATTATAAGGTGATTAATAAATATTATCACTTAATAAATATATAAATAATCAATATCATTCCCTTGTATTTGTTGAAAATGCGTTTGTATACATGATTTATGTATATATTATACTCAAGATTAAAAGCAAGTAATGTTTAATATCATGTTCAATCTTAATTGAAATTAATGGTTAAAATATAAATGATTAACCCATAAAACATGTAAACTATTATTTTCTAGGGGAAGAAAAATAATTCTCCCACTTACCTTCTAGGTTCTTGGCTGAGACCCTTCTGTAATAAAAAACAGATTAACAAAAGAAAAACAGACAAATTTATTAACACATACACCTTCTTGGTATGTGGGAGAAACTCAGGGAAACTGAGTAACTCCACAAAATGGTCCAAGAGATCACCTTAAGTACCACATCTAGCTAAAGATGAATGAAGATGTTGAGGATTGAGGGAGCAAATTGCGGGAGTTTTCAGGCAAAACACAGAAAATCATGGTATGGTTGTTATACACAGTTGAGTCCCTGTCTTCTCCACTGATAAGTTTCTAGAGATTTAGTCACCCTCCTCTTCATGGTACACAGAGGGAGAGATCCTTATTAATGGAGATATTTCCCTTATAAATGTAAATTTCTTTTACAGTGAGGCAACTTCTACCATTCTCTGAGGATTTCCTGTGTCTGTAGTTTCTCAAAAATAACCAGCTCACGATAATCCTTATGCCAAAAGGGAATTTTGGGGTGGCAAATTCTGCTCCCTTTCAATATGCAAATAGAACTTTTACAACTTGACTATGTATGAACTGTATGAGTTTGTTAAGCTTTTAGAGGGAAAGAGAAAGTAAAAAGAGAAACTAACAGGGAGGAGAAATAATTCTTAAACCCAAAGTCATTCATCTAGGAAATCTTATTAGCAAAGAAGGGTAAGCAGCTTGTTCCAAACTAATTTAAAAATTATAAAATGGAATAGTCCCATCTTCAGTAATTCCTCTAGGATGCCAACTGAGAGATTATAGAATTAGTTTTTTGTTTCAACAAAGCTGACTCCAACTAATGTAGATGATAAGAAATTGACTGAAAGAATAGTAGAATTTTGCCAACTCAACCAAAGGTTGAATTCACTAAATTTAACAACACTGTTTGATAGAATGGAATACCCACATTTTCAGTTTCTTTGCCCCTCTGCTCATGATTCAGAGTCTAGGGAAGGAGCATCTTTTTTTTTTTTTTTTAATTTATTTTGAGAGAGAGAGAGCATGCATGCATGTGAGTGGGGGAGCAACAGAGAGAGAGAGAGAGAGAGAGAGAGAGAGAGAGAAAGAGAGAGAGAGGGAGAGAGAGAGAGAGAGAGAGAGAGAGAGAGAGAGAGAGAGAGAATCCTAAGCAGGCTCTGCACTGTCAGTGCAGAGCCCGATGTGGGGTTCAATCCCATGAATGCTGAGATCATGACCTGAGCCTAAATCAAGAGTCAGAGGCTTAACAGACTGAGCCACCCAGGTGCCCCAGGAAGGAGCATCTTAATGGCCTAGTTTGAGTCATAATCTCTAATCTTTTCAGAAGCATCAGAGAAACTACAATGTACGTTTCAAATACAAAAAATAATTATGGCAGAAAACTGTGTTGAAGAAAATTGAAATTATATGTCCACATTTTCCACATCTAAGCTGGTCAAATTAAACAAATAGACCAAAATAGTAATAATAATAACATTGGGAATATTTGAAATGACAAAAAGCATAAATATTAGAACCTCACCTACCCCCACCCCCAACAAATGATATCTGTCTTCATAATAAGTGAAGAAAGCAAAAAGAGACAAAGATCAGGACAAAATTATAAGCATTTGTAAAATTCTGGATGGCCTTTTAAGGTTAAATATGTTCTTGATCAGGTTCATAGAAATTCTTTAGAAATCAAATGAGAATTATGACTATCATTAATCAAGACTTCTTTATCTTACGTTATACTATGTGCCTCTTTGACATTTTGATGAAGTCGATGAAGGCCATCTTAGAATAATGTCCCAAATCCAAATACCTCTATCTATCTATCAATCATCTATCAATTATCTATCTATCTATCTATCTATCTATCTATCTATCATCTATCAGAAACTATAGAAATTTACATGGTTTTAAAAATATGGAATTTCATGACATGTAAATGTCTTTCTTCAATAACATTTTTTTAATGTTTATTTATTTTTGAGAGAGAGACGGAGAGCAAGCAGGGGAGGGGCAGAGAGAGAGGGAGACACAGAATCGGAAGCAGGCTTCAAGCTGTCAACACAGAGCCCAATACGGGGCTTGAACTCAGGAACTATGAGATCATGACCTGAGCCAAAGTCAGAAGCTTAACCACTGAGCCTCCCAGGCACCCCTTTCTTCAATAACATATTAAATAAGAAGAACAAAAGTGATGAGTATAAATAATAATTTGAGATATTTACAACAATATACTTGATATGAAACTGTCTTTACTTTCTATCAGTAACAAAGTCAAAGAAATTTTTAATGCCATTGTGGTAGAATTTTTTTCCCACCTTTAACTTAAAGTACTCCCTGAATCACAGGTAAAAATTCTTGCTCTGGGATAATTTCAAAGTATGATCCTGAGTGAGCACAATAAATTATTTATATGACTTCGGCTTAGTTATTTTAACCCTGTGTTTTCAGCTGAAAAAATGACTTATTTGAAGGTCTATAAGAGAAAACCATTAGACAAAAATAGAACATTAACTGATGTGTTTTTAAAGAGATACCAGGTATATACTGCAAAACAACAAAATACTTGAAACAACAAAGTGATATTTTCTTCTTAAAAATCTTTCTCTTGTGTTCTTTATGATCCTGGGTAGTTAGACTTTCGTTAGTTAATTTCTAGAGGTTTTTGGTTTAACTTTAGCATAAAAATAAAACAAAAATGTCATTTGTTTCTGCTGAACATTCATTTGGTTATGGAAATACTTTCCTTTTAATAATTTTGAGGTAAATAATTATACAATGGATTACTTGTACAGTCAGCCTCCACCTTAGGTAAATATAACCATCAGTTACATGGAGCAATGTCTTACTGACATAGAAAATATGAATTACCGCAAGAGAGACAGCAGAAGAAAAGCTAATATGGGATTTAATCTCTTAAAAAAAATCAACTGAATGCATTTGCAGACCTAAACAGCTTTACTAAATGATTCATGAATCAGGAAGCATCCCATCTAGCAAGTAGAGGGGAGCTACTAGGAGTTGTACAAAATAGAAGTTTTTATGGGAAAGAGGGTTGGGCAAAGAAGTTATTAGCAAAAGAAAAGAAAAGATTGTTCCAGGCAAGGTCACCTTCCCTTAGGGGGAAGGGCAGTGGGTTTTCTTTGGTGGATTACCTCATCTTCCCTTGAGAAGTGGATAGGGCCCATTTGACCGATTACCTCATTAGTGCTGACCAGAAGATTCCTGACTGGTTAAGACTGCATTTTAGGGGGAGGTTGAAACTGTAACTAAGGTAATTAAGCCCTGGTTTGGTGACTTGGCCTGAGTGGGTCCATTTTGGTTCTATGGTTTTCCTTTTTCTTTTTCCTTTTCAATTTTTTATTTAAATTCTAGTTAGTTAACGTACAGTGCAGTATTGGTTTCAGGAGTAGTATTCGGTGATTCATTACTTTATGGTTTTCTTTTTAACCAATATAAACAGGAAAAAGTGAAGGACTTCTCTCATTTATTTTGCTTATCTTTTATTCATCATTCTTGTCATAGAACATTAAATGATACAATACTTTGGTGGAAAGTAGCTTAGCTATTATGAAGGGTGTCATGATTTTCTATTTCCATTTGAATTCTTTCTTTGGAAAGTATGAATGCCTTCCTCTTAAAACAAAGGTTAGATACAATGTTCCATATGTGAAGAAATCCAAGACATCCAGAAATCAGGAGGACCAGAGTATCACAACAATGGGCTATTGTTCTGTGACCATAGTATACATATAGCGAAAGAGTCTTGGGAGAAGAATCAAGTGTTCATGAAAAATATTGTTGATGGTATTATTATTCTGTTTTCTTTTTTTTAAACTTGGCCTAGAAATTGTATAGAAAGGAACTAAGTCTTGGGAAGTTCAAAGAAAGAAAGAAAAAAGCCAGTTAAGTTTTTTTTTTTTTTTTGATGAGGATTTAAAAACATGTATTTATCATAGTGTAAAAGATTGAGGCATAGATTTTCAATGAGATTCTTTCAGATTAGGCGTGATTTCTATTAAAATATTGGGAAGCATAACTTTTTTCCCTTTTTGTTTCTGTACATGAGAACTTGAGCAAAAATAAATCCAAGGTGACACATCCTTTTATACAACCCCAAACCTAAGTCAAACAAAATTTAAATGCTGATGAAAATTACATAAATCAAACCCTACAACATTAAATATATCAACCTGCCTTTTAACTTTTATAAATGAATTAATGTACATCCTGTGCCTCTAAATTATCTCTAGTATGTGTGCCATATATAAGTTCATCCATTTGATGTAAACTTAACTTGGAAAATATTTCATGAATTATACTAATTCTTTTGTATACACTTTATGGGTTATATTAATTTTCTGAATTCTATAACCATTATATTCATTTCAACATGAATTTTATCTGATATTGATAACATTGTGTTCTTTTTTTAAGCCTATCTAGAATTGCTAAGTCATATTTATTTTACCACCTTAGCTAAGGCTTGTCCAGGATTTTTTGTTTGTGTTGGGGAGGGGAGGAAGAATTTTCTCTGCCCTTCAGTTTTCTCAGCCATTCTAGCTGAACTAAGAATCAAATTGACATTTGACAGATTAATAGGAGAAAATCAAATTTAATATCATAGGTAGGGGAATTTACACAGACAGGGAAATTCCAAAGACTGTGAGGCAACAAGACACTTCTTTGAACTAAGCAGAAGGAAAGAGTCTGGGGATACAAAGGGGAGTAAGACCATTATCAGGAAAGTGAAAGATTTTTAGAAAACAAAGTTTGCTCTCTAATGTGGATACATTTCTTAGGTAAAGGGCAACCTCTGTTAATAACTCCTTGGTATCAGCAGGAAGTTGAGTGGGAGATAGGTAGCTTTTCCTGAATCTACTGGGTTATGATTGTTTTTAACTGAAAATAATGTACCTGTCGAAGTGGCCCATCTTGGGGCCTGCTCTTGGCCTCTACGTTTGTTTGCTCACATGATTTTGTTTTTCTTTCCTTTGTGAGATTAAAAGTTAACTTCCAAGACATTCTCTGTACTGTCTCTGTATTTCCAACCAGAATACTGCAAGGCTGTGGTTCTTTTTCCTTGTAACTCATGCTGTTGCCACCTTTTTTCTGTGACACAGCCTTGAAGCTAATGCTGCAGTGTGTGATTGACTCTCTGGCTTTGCAAAGACTGATTTGATGTCTTCTTTTAAAGTTTTCATCCTTATTTCCTCTGTGTTAATGGGTTGAATTCAGATTTGTCGTTTCTTTTAATTAATCTGATTAACCTTCCTAGGCTCACATAAATCCCCAGTGTAAGTTTCATGTTTGAAATCAGAGAAACCCAGGTCATCAATAGGATGAAATTAAGTTTACTCATTAAAAAAATGGACTCATTCCTATCACAGCATGTATTTCATTCTACCTTTAAACTTTACCAACTCTCAGCAAGAATGTTGTCTTCCCTTCATTCAGTCCTTATTATCAACTTTAAATTCTAATCACTTCTGGGTTGTGCATTCCTTCAGCACCCATAGAGACCCTCGATATTCTGTCAGTTTGTTCTTTGAGATATATTGCTTTTGGTATTTTCTGCCCAGTTTAGTCAGTTAAAAAGAAAACTAAAAGCCAAGGTAGAGTCACTTGGCTCCAGGATAGCAAACCAAGACTTAATTGCAGTTTCATTTCTCCAGGAGTGGAATTTTAAGCCAGTCAATCTGGAATTTTCTGATCAGCGTTAGTGAGGTAATCTGTCACATGGGCCCTCTCCATCCTCCCCCCAAAAGATGAGGTAATCTTTATGACCCAGACACCCTGCCCATCCCTCTAAGGGAAGGTGACTTTGGCTGGAACAATTCTTTCTTTTTTTTGCTAATAACTTTCTTGATCCACCCACCTTCCTATAAAAACCTTCCATTTTATACAGCTCCTGGGAGCTCCCCTCTACTTGGGATGGGAGCTAGATGCAATGCTTCCTGATTCATGAATAGCTTAACAAAGCCTTTTAGATCTTCAAATTTGTTTGGTTGGATTTTGTTTTTTTAACAAGTCTGTGTACTTTCTGCACAGCTATATAGTTCAAGGGTCTTGGAGATCAACTAACTTGAGGACTGTCTAGTCCCTTCAAATCTTTGTTCAAATGTCAGCTTCTTAAAAAGGCTTACTGTGTGAAATTGCCGTTTGCTACTTCCCTCTCTCCTTACATTGTCATCCTCACCCACTGTCCTGATTGCCCTCATCTGCTAAATATTTTAAACATTGCCTGTCACATTTCATAACACGTATTATAAAATTTACTTAAATACTATTTTTATGTTGTTCATAGTCTGCCTTTGTCACTAGCAGGTGAGTCCCACAGGGACAGATGTTTTTGTTCATTTTGATGGCTAACATATCCTAGGAACCTAGAATAGTATCTGATATATGATATGTGTTCTGGAAATGATTGTTGAAGGCATGAATAATATCAGTCTCCTGCATTGTGTCTTGTTCCCATGCTCCTTTGCACTCAGTGCAACATGTTTCAAAAAACATCTATCCACATTGGGTAGATCTCCAATTAAAAAAAAGGGGTGGGGAAAGAAAGAAAGAAAGAAAGAAAGAAAGAAAGAAAGAAAGAAAGAGGAAAAAGAGAAGGAGAAAGAAAGGAAGGAAGGAAGGAGGGAGGGAGACAGGCAAAGAGGGAGGGAGAAAAGAAAGAAGGAAGAAAGAAAGAGAAAGAGAAAGAAAGAGAAAGAAAAAAGTGAAAGAAAGAAAGAAGGGAAAGGAAGATTACATTGATGCTTGTTGACTCTGTTAAGTATTGGTTTGTTAGTGTTATATCTCCTATGCTCATGGTCACACGTAATTTTTAGTAGTCTTCCGAAAGTTACTGCAAAAAGGGTACAGCCACTTGTGTACTAATATCTGAAGTTGATTCTACTCTGGTAAGGTCAAATTTGGAGAGAACAGAATTATGAGGGAGGAGGAGGGTGCCTGTCTAGTTAGCCAGATCAGCAAAATCATTGAGCCTATTACATTTAGATAACTCATGCAAGAAAAGTCTTCTATTTTCCTTTCATCATCAATGCCTTGGCTTCGTTATTCAGTACTTTCTATACCTGCACTATGATTGTTCTTTAAACAGCTTGACTAGGCTGAAAAGGAAGATGTTTAATAAATTTGGAAAGGGCATAAAAATCTAGTGCAGCTCATCTCAGCAAAAGAACTATTGTTTTAGCTGAAAAAAAAAAAAGTGAGGTATTAAAAATCCAATCAGGATATCAATGGGTAACCTGTGAAATTTTAAAACTACAGTGATGACACTTAAGACAAATTTCACAGAAGCTGTAACAAAACTTTATGGTATGAGGAACTCTGTAATGTGTTCTGAGCCTTGTTGTCCCATAGGATTTCCCTGAGGGCTATGAAGTGATGAGGCCACAAGGACATTTGCATTTCCTTTGTGCAAGTCTACATAGTCAGTTTAGTGTCTTTTGAAGACTTTTCATAATAAAATGTTTTGTTTTTTTTATTGATATACAAAGATTATTATTTCAAGGTTCATTATTTGCCCAGTCAACCATTTCCACCAACCACAGATCTCTGAACTAAAGAATAGCTGTCAAGAAAGGTAAGAACGGAAGATAAGAACCAGTGTTTGTTCATAAGGAAGATAGATACATGATATAGATTAGTACATCTTTTTTTCTGGGCCATTGTAGAAAGTACTATAAGTAGTTCTTAAGAGTTACTAGGTCACTAGTTAAACATCAACCTTTTCAAAAAATGAATTACTCTATTTGAATAGTGAGGACACTTGAATATCAAAAATCCAGTTCTCCACTAGAAGTTATAAACATCAAACTACCTGGTTAGCTTTGGTAGCTTTCCATCATCCCAGGGTGCTCTATTTTCTGATGTCTTTAAGTTCAGTTAAACTAGTAAAGCAACTTCCATTAGCAAGCTACTCCATCATCTTGAACTAGCCTATTAGGTGGGATATTGAGTTCATTTCTGCCCACACATTTGCTGACACTCCACAAAATCCCAGCTGGTCAACCCACACCCAACTAGAATGTACAAGGAATACTTTTAAAATACATCAACAGGGGCGCCTGGGTGGCTCTGTCGGTTAAGCGTCTGACTTCAGCTCAGCTCATGATCTCAGAGCTCATGGGTTCCAGCCCCGCGTTGGGCTCTGTGCTGACAGCTCAAAACCTGGAGCCTGCTTCAGATTCTGTGTCTCCCTCTCTCTCTGTCCCAACCCCCACTCTTTCTCTCTCTCTCTCTCTCTCTCTCTCACTCACAAAGATGAATAAACACACACAAAAAATAAAATAAAATAAAAAATACATCAACAAAAAGCAATAAAAACACAAGCACTTTATTCTCATTTATGAAAAATAGAGAATATGTATTTGCTTTTGAAAACTCTTGGGAATAATTCCCTGGAACTATTATATTGGCTCCTGTCCTTTTCCGTGCTAACAGATCAAAATTCTTGATGGTTTCTTTTCTCATTGATGTTAAATCCTCGGAATCTAACCTCCATTTAGATAAAGCTTCTTTTTAAGATTCACAGTTTTCTTACTCATTCAACTGCTGGTCATACCACATGGCTTTTTTCTACCTCATTAAATTTTTTTTTTTTTCCTATCATGCTGCCTAGCTCCCTCTTCCCCTAATGGAATTCTCAGTCAGGTACACTTTGGAGTTGTTTAAAACTGGAAATATGTGCATATGTGCATTACAAAATTAAGAATATTTTTATAAGCAATATTTTAGATTTGTATCCAATAAAATGATGAACATTTTTCATACATTTTTCCTTCTTTGCTACTTTGGCTCCATTATTATTTCCATATGAGCAGAAAAACCTAAATTGTTAATTGCTAATGGCTGAAGGCAAAGTCATTTGGAAGTTCATGGCAATTCAAGAAAAATAAAGAGAGGTTTTGCTTTTTTTCCAGTTCTTTCATTCTGACATGACTATCTTGATAAGTTTTATGAATAACTTCGAGTTTTTAATGTTAAAATGTTGTCTTTTAAATTACTATGCTAATTACCTATTCTGTTCCCATATATCATCTACAGAAATCATAATGAGCAAAGATGATTTGCTAATAGATTGACCCGTTTTTTTAGTGTGTGGATTTATTGGCATTTTACCTGATTTCTGATTTATAGACTTGTTTTAGATTTATAGCAAATTTTATTAGAGTGTCAGGACATTGGTGATTTCATGAAATTGGAGTTCTGAACAAATCTGGGCTGAATTTCAAGTTTGATTTATTATTTCAGGCAGAAACCATGTAAAGTTTGGCAGTGCGCGATCAATTTTGAGTTTAAGTTTTCTGGTTCATTTAAACCTGGATCTCAAAGCAATCCTCAAGGGACAAGTACCCAAGAACTGAAGCCGAATTCACTATAAATATTTTCAAGATAAAAATACTTTCTGACCTCTAACTCAAATTCTTTTTTATATGTTAACACTTACGGCATTGCTGGCTAAATCAGTTATCTTTTTACAGGGTAAGATGACAAATTACTGTTTGAAAACCATATATTTTACTGTAATATTATTAAGAATGATGCAGCTGAAATGCAAAGTCAGTGAGTTTGAAATTATTAAACTAATTTCCAGCATTATTAGTTACTATATTTACATTATTGTTTTAGCTTGAAATCCTCAAAACCAAATTATCAGGAAAGGGAGGTTGAAGAGAAATCATTGTTCTGTACCTGCTTTAAAAGAATTAGAACAGCAGTTCTTACCTTTGAAAACAGCAAGTTTATGAATTTAGTTTTGCAAATTCTACATGTATGAAACCAACAATCTTTATAAAGTTACATCAGCTCCAAGCATTAATGTGCTGAGCTGGGAGGAAGCAGATTTTGGCTTATAAGAAAAAACTACAATACAATTCAGTGTTCTTTAATACTTTTTCTTTAAATGTTTTTTTAAGTTTATTTATTTATTTTGAGACGGGGGGGGGGGGCAGGAGGGGCAGAGAGAGAAGGAGAGAGAGAATCTGAAGCAGGCTCCAAACTGTCAGCACAGAGCCCTATGCAGGGCTCAAAATCAGGAGCCATGAGATCATGACCTGAGCAGAAATCAAGAGTCAGATACTTAACCGACTAAGCCACCCAGGCACCCCTCTTAGTACTCTTTTATTTGTAAAAAAACTGAGATAGAAGCAGAAAGCTTTTTTTTTTTTAAGAGAAAAATGCCAAGAAAAGACAGTTATAAAAATGTTTTATCTAATGCATATTAGAATAAAAAACATACTTATTACCTATTTTAATTTTTTTTTTAGTTTTGGTTTTCATGAATTATGCTTAAACAAGCATTTCAGAAATAAAAAAAAGTATGCTTTAATATATCATTCTATTCTATTTAATATCTAGTTAGTCCCTTTGGAAAATATCTTCTGTGAGGAATATTATTTTTCAAGGAATATTCTGTTAATGCAATAGAAATCATACTATTTTTTGTTTAAAGAGATTTTTTTATTGAAATTAGCTTGTAATATTATTATTTTCAAACAAAAGGAAAAATCTCAATTAGGGGGCTTAATTCACATCACTTCCTAAATATCCCGTTTAATATTGGGTTCTTCAGTTAAAAAGAAAACAAAATGTTTTTAGGTCTTGACATGTACATTTTGTCAATACATGTACATTTACAGCTATACATGACATACATTTTGCAGCTATAAAAGGTAGATCAAACACAGTGATTGAGTAGAGGTAAGTAAGCCTCGTTGAGGTAAATTAAGTTTAAAATAGAACTGGGATTGAATTGACAACAAACTGTGTCAAGTTGCTTATGTTTTATGATTGTTGACTGATGACAAGACCCCTATTAATCATCTCTGTCTATAAAAGCCTAGAAGCTCTACTAGTCAAGTTCATATAAAGTCAATTAGTCATACAAGGATACTCTCAAATTTCAATGTTTGAATATCCTCCAGGACCAAAGCATCTTCGAGTATTTTGGCGACTTGAGTGTCAAAAAGTAAATACGTAAAAATCAATGAGCAGTAGCTTTGACTGTTTTTGCCAAGTGTTTCGTTACTTGTGGAACCAGTCATGGTTAAGTGGGGTCTGAATATCAGCAGACTTGCCACACCAGTCTCATTTCTGGAATAATCACAGGTTGTTGTGGTAATCAAAAGTTCTGTAAATTAGGATGAAACTATATGTGTAGAATTGAAATTGTCCAGACAAAGCTGGTGAGAATGCTGTGATTAGAGCCAGGAGGAATTGGGAATACCTGCTTGGTAGGGAAGCTTCTTTGCCTGGGGAGAACTTAATTATAGTGAATAAAGGGAAAATACCAGAGTCACTCAAGGAAGAAAAAGGCTGGTGCTTAATCTTAAAAGGTTGTATTGGCAGCAGTTATATATCTTAGAGGGACTATCAAAAAATTAACATTTAGTTCACACAATAAAAAATTATGTCACAAATTCCTTGGCAATTTGGGACTATTTATAATGCATTTACTAAGGTAGACCTTTATGTCATTTTAAATCCTCTGTGATTTGGGATAGGAGTAGTCAGATGTATTTGTCAGTTTTTTAATAACCTGACAAATGATTGCATTTGTAAGGATGATCTCTTTTCTATTTATTTATTGATTGTTCTACCTCCCTAATCACCTCTAGATGATCAACATTTGGGGGATAAGATGAGCTCAAGAACTATGTGGAATTTGAAATAGAAAAAGAGTTCTCCTTGTGTCTGTAAAATATCTTGAAATAAATCATTTTCAACAGAACTTAGATGAATGTGAAGTTTACCAATATAATTTTGTGGCAGAGGATCATGCTTTTTCTTAAAAAAATTTTTAATGTTTACTTGTTTTTGAGAGAGAGAAACAGAGTGCAAGTGGAGGGAGGGGCAGAGAAAGAGGGAGACACAGAATCTGAAGCAGGTTTCAGGCTCTGAGCTGTCAGCACAGAGCCCGATGTGGGGCTTGAACTCATGAACCGCAAGATGATGACTTGAGCTGAAGTTGGATACCTAACTGACTAAGCCACCCAGGTGCCCCAAGGGTCATCCTTCTTACACACTCGGACAATGTGTGAAGTAATGTTTAAACTATGTATAAACTATGCTATTCCCCGTTAGATGTACTTTGTGATTAATTGTTATTCTGTGGTTACCGTTTGTATGAATGACCCAAGCTCTGGCATTCTGGAGTAGCATAATGTAAATTCAGAGAACCTCAGTCTCTCTTGTATTTATTTTTGTTGTCATTGTTATCAGTTTTCTCCAGACTACTGAAATTTTGGCCCCTAGCAATGCCCATTGGTAATAGAGTATCAGTGCGTTAAAACATTTTGCATACTTTTAATTTTTAATACCAGAGATATAATGAGTCTAGTATTCCAGTCACTGAGCCTGAATTCTGATTCCTGTTCTTAACCAAGTTTTGCTTATGTTAGTAAGTTATTGTTCTGTCATTTTCTCAATTTTCTTTTGCCAACATTTTCCATTATATGATACTATTTTGATTTTGGCAACAGTCTCTGGTCCATTTTCCTTTTTAAATCTTCAGTGTATTTATTGTTTTATTCATCATTTTTCTTCTCCTTTCTTCCCTCCTTTCCTTCTCATGTTATGATTAAGAATGTCTCTCTACAGAGCTTCTTTTAAATTACTTATTTTTTAAAAAATAAATACACAAGATATATAATTCAAAATATTAAGACCAGTATACAAAAAGGCTCTCATCTCTGGCTGGCCCCGAGCCATCCAGTTCCACTTGCCAGAAGTTATTACCTGTAAACAGTTAACCGAGAGAGATGCAGGAGATAGACTCTATCATATAAAGCAATGTAGTAACTAACAAAGAGAGAGAGAGAGAGAGAGAAACATAAATCATGTTGACAAGAGCAATTAATGAAATAGGAAGACAGCAACTAGTGAGAGAATCACAGAAGGAAAACTTGGACCCTAAATGTGACAACTAGAGTTTCTGCTGGGCCATCAGAGCCTGTGGCAGATTACCTTTAAGTGAAGAATAACATTCCAGTTCACCTAAAACTTGAATGTATTACTTCTGAGACATTTCTTACTCCTGTGTATTGTCATCTGACAATAAAGTTTCACTATCTGAGGTGATTGGGGCATATCCCGATTCTTATTGCAAGAGCCATGTCACAAACAAAAGATATGTCTTTGCTAAATTTCAAGTCTTGCGTCAACCGTAGGGAGGTCTCTCAATCTCTGTTGCTCTCTTCTGTAGTAGCAAGTTAATACCAGAGTGCAGTGTGACAAAAGGAGTGAAGCCTGAAATGAAAACATCTGTACTGTTTACATCATTCACTTAGTGGAATTGGAGGTAATTTGTCTACAGTGTTATTTTGTTCTCTCTGAAGAAATAGTTTTAAAATATTTAGTTCTCAAGAAGAAAAGAGAAAACAAAAATAAAAAATTTCTTTCTTACCAAGAAATGAAATATGAAATGTATAGTGTGCAAAATAGTAGTTAGATAATAAAAATGGATTAAATATGCAAAATATATGAACATAATCAATATAATATATCAGGTTAACATTTAACTTCTAAAAACATAAAAAACCCTATTTTTCTATTTTATAGTCAATAAAGAAACAAGAAGAAAAGCTTATGTAATCTAGGAAAATTATAAAAATGAGGTAAGAGGAAGCCCATTTTAGGACCTTTCCATTTACAAATACAAGATCAAAGTTAAAAGATAGATTAAACCAATTCCCTCTGTCACTCTCACACACATATTGCTCTGGACCATCTTCAAGACACTTTGATCTTGGTTATTCATACCACTCCTCATTCTGTGTTCTTTTATTCTTAAAAACTGTGTCTCTGCAACACAAATATCAGGAGATGTGGCTTTCGGGCTTAGAACTTCTGTCATCATTTGGAATTGAAGCCACTTCTGGTCTTAAAGACAACGTTTGGACTTCTCCATGCAATCATTTTGAACATTGGTTATCTTATCACAAGTGATAAAATAAGTCTATTTTCAAAACAAAGTTTGAAGGTATTCATAAGCAACACTGTTGCTTCAAAGGAAATAAATTAACTTAAGAAAACAAGACTTTTTCATCTTTAAACTGAGTTTTAACATTTTATACATATCTCCCATTTCTCCTTGAAAATGGAAGTATATTTTGTAGAGTAATCTAATGAAAATTCCTTGAGAAATGCAGCATGTTATATAAGCTCAAATGTCAACACCATTATTTTAATGTTATGAACTGCTAGTTATCCATATTTCTTAAGAGGAACACAACAAAGTTTATTAGAGTTGAGATTTTCATACTTGAAACTTAAGAGCTGAAATCAGTTTTGACCATTAAGCAATATGGAATTACAATTATTTAGAGCATGTTGGTAAAACAGTTGTGATAGATCAATGAAATACGTAATATATAACATCTAGTATGTAACAGAGCTTATGTTATATAATAATATATAATAATTATAACAGGACATCTAATAATATAAAATATATATACCAACCCTATTTAATATATAGTAATGTAAAATATATAACAGCTTAGTATAAAATGTGTTTGTTTTTAAATATTTTTAATTTAACATAAAAATGAAATATGTATAGAGCTAACATACCAGTATGCAGTTGTCTAATGCCAAATACCCCTCCCCTGAAACACTGCTTGAATTTTCCCTTGAGAAGACAAAGTTAACTTGTGTTTGGATATGCATAACTTATCAGTCAATCATCAAATACTTCTGAAGTCTATATTATGTGCAAAGTTTTGAACAAAGATTCAGAGAGAATTAGAAAGAAATAATAACAAAAAATGTCATGCCCTTGAGATAGACACAACGCACCATATATAGCAAACTAACAATCCTAGAAAGTCCAGGAAAGTGCTTTAAAGATACACCGGGACCATAAGAACTATGGCATTTCTGATGACTTGGCAGTGTTGGAAAGCTAACAGAAATAGGAAAGGAAATTGCAGATGAGAGTCCAGACCAAATTCATGGAGGCAGAAACAGCAGAAATTTTGAGGGGCTGTAATAGATGTCATGATGCAGAACTGGAAGGTCACTACTAAAAATATGGCCAGGAATTCAAAAAGCTAGAATCCTGGGGTCTGCCATACAGTTGATACGCTGGTGATACCAGTGTAAAGATCCAAATATGATCCCTAGTTAGGCATCATTGAGCAAGTCATTGAGTAATGGTGTGACTGTAATAATATTTCTTGTATCCTGTGTCTTTCACTTTAATTGGGCGTACTTTTGAATTTTTTTTGAATTTTTTTTTCAACGTTTTTATTTATTTTTGGGACAGAGAGAGACACAGCATGAACAGGGGAGGGTCAGAGAGAGAGGGAGACACAGAATCCGAAGCAGGCTCCAGGCTCTGAGCCATCAGCCCAGAGCCCGACGCGGGGCTCGAACTCACGGACCGCGAGATCGTGACCTGGCTGAAGTCGGACGCTTAACCGACTGCGCCACCCAGGCGCCCCCGTACTTTTGAATTTTACCTGCAGACCCAAATTCACTTCCCTCCGGTCTGGGAGAAAGGTCAGCATCTCCATTCTTTCCTTCTGGTGTTGGTTGGAGTCTACCTATGCTACTAACCTGGTCAAGTGCTGTATATGCTTGGGAGGAACCCTGGGATCTTTTGGCCTTTCAATCACAATACTTTCTAAATCTTGCTTGTCTATTCTGTTAGCTGCCTAAGGCCTCATGTTTATTTAAGACTAGGACATTGCTCCAAACCCATTTTCTTTCTTTCTTTTTTTCATTTCTTTTTTCATTTTTTTAAAAATTTACATCCAAGTTAGTTAGCATATAGTGCAACAATGATTTCAGGAGTAGATTCCTTAGTGCCTCTTACCCATTTAGCCCATCCCCCCTCCCACAACCCCTCCAGCAACCCTGTTTGTTCTCCATATTTAAGAGTCTCTTCTGTTTTGTCCCTCTCCTGTTTTTATATTATTTTTGCTTCCCTTCCCTTGTGTTCATCTGTTTTGTCTTTGCCTCTTCTGAGTATTTGGCTCCACCTTTCTCCTTATTTCTCTCCCTTGACTCACATACATTTGCTGTTCAGCTCCCGGCTGGGGTCCTGACACAAAGGGATAGAACTCTCTAAGCAATGCTGATTTGACATTACCATTTGTCGTTGAATTATCACTGCTTTTGAACTGGAATCAGTCACCGTTTACCCCAGGCACTGACATGCTAAAACTCATTGAGCTGCTCCTGACATAGTGGCCCCTTGGGATATTGGGCCATCGACTGCTTGGCTCCCCTTCTCTAGATTAGTTTTTCCTGTCATGTTAATCCTTCTTATACGTAGTGCCTTAATGATTAGGTACTTCTGGGACTCAACTCAATCCCAGCCTTCTTCACCCATGAACTGCCACCCTCACATGCCATACCTCATAGCTGTGTCTTTTCTCATTATGTCTGAGTGATCATATGTTCAAGTATGACTACTGACCTTAGATTACTTGTAGTAAAGTGGGCAGGAAGGAATAGGAGCTGGCATCTTTACTCCTTGAAGCCAAACCAAACTATGTGGAAAAATATCAAGGAGATAAGGAGATGCTCTCAATGACCAGGCCTCACACAGGACCATGGCCAGGTCTGGAGTGCCCTCAGTGCCGTTCCCAGCCTCCAATGGGAGAGTTAGGAAAATTTCAGGGATGCTTACTTGATGACAGGGCCTCAAGCAGAGGCTGGGGCACAATATCTCAGTCTCCTGAAATAGCCCAGGATGGTCTCTGAGGGTACAGTGGCATAAGCAGTGAGGAGAAATTTAAATTATCAACTGGAAAAAAACATGGTGCCTCAGGTAGTAAGGCAAACATAGAGAACATCCAGGTGCATGTGGCTGGCAATCAGGAAGTTCAGGACAAAATAAAATTGTGTCGGAGCATGGTGATGAGACATCTAAAGATCTATGGTGACAACACTCAGAAGCTGTGGTAGACAGGTGGCATGGGGATGAAACAGCTGTGAAGTGGACCTTAAGCCATTTAACAGGAATTTGAAGCATGGTTCATAGCTTTTTAGACAGGAAGTAAGTCAGGTTGAATGTAGTTCAGAAGAAAGGAGAGCCAAGAGCAGGACAAGTGTGCATAGGGTTTTGAGGAGAGGAATTGAAAATAGGCATCTTAGAAGTGTGCTTATAAGAACTGGAGCCACAGGAGCCAAGGGTGTCGGAAGCTCCCAAAGAAGCCAGGCATCGGTATGTCAGAAGGGCCTGAATACCAGAGGGCATGAGGAGCTTGGAGAGAGTTGAGGTCAAGTGGTGGTATAGGTTAGTATCCAGAAGCAGAGGCAAAGCTATATGTCTCAAAGTAGCAACTAATGGCGGGGGGGGGGGGGGATTATGGACCAGGAATTGGGCAGAACCTGACATACACCCAATGAAAGTGGTGTTCTGCTTTACTGAATATATGTTGTGATGGAGTTCAGAATCATCAGGATGAAGGCAGACAACTTGGTTGTCTAGGTCTCAACAAGAGGAGGATGACAATTAAGATGCATTAAATGCTACTTTATATTTGCTGTTATTTTTTTTAATCCTCCTAGGAGCCGGCATGGGGAAGATGTTACTTTCATTTTATGGATTAGTCTCAGTAAGGATAAAAAATTGCTTAACAGCCAGACCAATATCAGAAAACAGGGCACACAGGGCTCTGAGCTTTGTTTTTGAATATTTGTGCAATGTGCTCTGTTGGCATCGACTCAGTTCTAGTGCTTCCTTTAGGATTCTTGTTCACAGGAAGAACTGGGTCAGATTAGGCAGCATTCAGCAGGAAGCTATGGAGTTCAGAGACCTCCTGACTGAGTCAGAAAGCCTTCGTCAGCAAGTTCTACAAAACCCTGATTAAATGAAACCAGCAAGGCGAACTCATCCTTTGAAAAAATTTCAAATTAGGGCACTGATCATTTTAATATATAAGGGCTGTGCTTCTCTGTGCTCAAGAATACTGAGCTGGCAGACCACTTGGTCATCAACAGGGGACGGTCATTACTCACCCTCTCTCAGCTAGCAGTTACACACAAGAAGGAGCAGAGTCTTTGGAAATAAGGACTAATAGTAAATATATGTGTGTATGTGTATATAGATACACACACATAGGAATAGACCCATATCACCAGAACTGACCAATGGTTTGGCTACTAACATTTAAGGTTAGAATTTTTAAGAGGAACTTATCATAGAAATAGTCTATATCATTGTAGCAAGAACAAAATAGTGCTGTTCTCTTTTTACAACCATTTTCAAAAACTACGCAGTATTATCCAGTGTTCGACCCTCTTGACCTTATAGCAGGAGAATGCAGTTAATGGCAAAGGGAGCAAAATATTTTAGACTCCGTCAGAAAAATCCCAGAGTGTGTTTGTGATTAACTTTGAGTATTATTATTGTCTTTGATGTTGTAGTTTCTATCAGTCACTAATATTTTTTTCAATGCACTATGTAATTATTTTCAAATACAACTCTTTTTAGTCTTCATGCATATTTTTCCCAGAAGGGGTCTTATATCATTTAACATATGTAGCCCAAATGTCTGTATTTTATCTCTCACCTGAAAGACAGCAGAACCATGATACCTTTCTTAAATATTTCTGAGAATCCTTAGAATACTCACATTTTTCACAATGTCCTTGGGGCCATGTCTCATGTTTTCCTTTTTTCTCGGTGATCTCACCTTGCCTTGTGCTAGTCACAAGGCTGCATTCCCACTGTTCTGATCCATGAGCGTGAACAGGGTCCTTTCCAAATATATTAGCAGCTGCCTCTCTTGGGAATCACAAGCCCTCACCTGCTGCTCCGGGCCCTCCTGTCATGTAGGCAGAGGACCCAACTCTTACAGCAGACAATCTCTAACCTGACAAAACTTAGGACCAATTACCCTTTCCATCCTAGATGCCTTTGATGGACTCACAGAAGACATAGGGTCCAGTCTGAAGTATTCACCCTTGGCTCACTTCATCAAACACCACATGCTCACAAATAACGTGGGGATGTTAGTTGTTCAATTTTTGGTGGTCCTAGACAAGAACAATGTTCTCCAAAAGACTATATTTTGCTTGCTAGAAAATGTAAAGGCAGTTTTCTTTCAAAAGACTTCAAAGTTTTCATCTCCCTGGATACTGCATAAATCTTTAGGAATGCAGAAATGTAGTTCATCCTTCCCTGGGAAGTTGTACACATGGTCCTGTTACTGTTATTTGCAAAATCAGATCTAGGTCCACAGCTTGTTTTCTGTGAGACTTTCTGCCAAGCTACAGAGTTTGCCACACCTCGTTTCTAGAACTATAGTACTGTTGTTGTTGTTTTTTAAATATCTGGATCTGTGAATATATTGGGTTGTGAAAAGGCTGTATCTCCCTAGCAAAGCTGCTTTAATTGCTGAAATTCAGGATAAGAGCATGAGTCTTTAAAAAAAAAAAGCATTTAATTGTCAATCACCGTGAAGAAATACAATAAAGATAATTAAGACAGGGAGAAATAATAGAAGTCCTACAAAGGAATGGGCCTTTTCCTGTGCCCTTTTCTTTAGGAAGGCCCAGTGCCTGTTGCTGTCATGCTTTGAATTCTGAGGGTAATTCTTGATGGTTCCTACCTTTCTTCGATTAATGACCACTGTCCAATATGCCCCCTTCTTCTTCTGTGTCTTTGGTTACCTTAGAAATGATAGCAGTTTCTGTCTGTTGGAGAACAGCACATCATCTATGATGGGTGAGCTGTTTAAATGTCCCTTAGCCATAAATGGATCATTTACCTTCTGAGTAACTTAATGATAGGGAACTCCCTTCTCAATCTATAGCCTCACCATTGCTTTATAAGGACAAATTGCCTTGACAGATTTATTTTTATAGAACACTATCCTTTTAAACCTTTATTTTGATGTAAATCATGTGTGGTAGGGACCACAAAGACACAGATATTCCCAGATCGGAGGTGTTTATGCAAAATGGGTACAAAGTTTAGATTTCTTAAAATGATATATGCAAAACTTAACTGTAATTTTCTTTAATTGAAATTAATTTTGATGATGGGCCTCCATTCTACTCAATTAGCAACTCACGTATTCAGAGTTTTCTTGGTCCAGTCAGGGTCTTTACTCAGTGTGGGATTCCTTCCCTTCTCCTGGGGCTATGCCAGTGGATTAAGTGGGGGAAACCTGGTCCTGAGTCCTCATCTGCTGCCCAAGCTGGCATCCATTAACAGATAGTGTTTATACTGTTTCTGTTTTTATCAGCACCAACTGCAACAGACATATACTCAAAATATCCATTCCTTCTATCGTTAAGTCAGTGGCCCACACAAGTCATTCAGCATTCCCCTTATCCTCACCATGAGGCACTTCAGATCTGCTGGCTTCCTCTCAACTATGTCCATGCCCTTCTCAAGGAAGGTTCTGTAGGCAATGAAATGATCAGTGGGGCGCTCCACCAAGTCTTGTTGGTCTAGGCATGACTCAGTCATTTCTTACTGCTTTATACCATGTGAGACTGAATGTAAAGGTTGTCATCTCCCAGAAATAAAGGTAAAAATTCTGTTAACCTTAAGATCCCCAAAATAATTTGTTGGCTTTTAGATCCCTAAATACAAGGCTTGGAGGCAAGTCAGTAAATGTAAGGGTTTAAAACATCTTTTTAAGGACTACTTGCAACAACATTTAAATCTATTGTTTTTATTGGGACTCCTTTCCTTCAACACCACTCTCTCCTGTCCCTGTTTTTTTAATTTTTTTAAGTTTATTTATTTTGAGAGAGAGAGAGAGAGAGAGAGAGAGAGAGCAGGGGAGGGACAGAGAGAGAGGAAGAGAGAGAATCCCAAGCAAGCTCTGCCCTGTCAGCATAGAGCCCAGCATGGGCCGGATCTCATGAACTGTGAGATTATGACCTGAGCTGAAATCAAGAGTCAGATGCTTAATCAGCTGAGCCACCCAGGTGCCCCATCTCCTGTCCCTATTTTTATTTGTTGATTTAAGAAGGATTAGTATGCATAATTGGTCTCAATCTATCATAGGTTTGTCTATAACCATAGCTTATGGTAGAAGCCTTATGTCTTGAGTTCTATTGAGCTCAAAATCAAGCCATGATTTTGAAAACTGCACTTAAACTCTCTATGCCATGATTTTTAAAAGTCCATTTAGAAACTCAAAACATTCCATTTCTGTTTAAGCAACTTTTCTTGAAGCAAGGAGTGTCTAATGTCTAATGTCTAGTTTTCACAAGAAGGAGGGCTTTCATGTGATAAAGGATAACAGATAGGAAAACACATTTTTTTCATATTTCAAAATATATCCATCACACATGCACATTTGCATTAATAACAGAAAATAAAGACTTATACCATGTTGCCTTAATGATTTCAGATAAAAACATTATACAAAATCAATATTTATGTCCATTATTTCTCATAGGAAAACACATTTTGCTATAAACCATATAAAAGTCATAAACTAAAAATAAAGAACAGTCCTTTCTTTATAGATTATATGGAACGTTATGAAAAAACACATATTTTCCAATTTATCTCATTTATCCATGGGGGGCAGAGGTGATAAAACTTCATCAGGGGATGTCACAGATCCATGAAGGAATCATTGTCTCTACTCAAAAGTCAGGTAAAATTTAAATGCTGCCAATTTTGTGGTGGCTGAGTGGCTCAGTTGGTTAAGTGTCTGACCTCGGTTCAGGTCATGATCTCGCGGTTTGTGTGTTCAAGCCCCGCGTGGGGCTCTTTGCTGACAGCTCAGAGCCTGGAGCCTGCTTTGGATTCTGTGTCTCCCTCACTGTTTCTGCCCCTCCCCGCTCATGCTCTGTCTGTCTCTCTCTCAAAAATAAATAAACAATAAAAAAAATTTAAATGCTGCCAATTTTGGGGCTCCTGGATGGCTCAGTAGATTAAGTATCTGAAACTTGATTTGGCTTAAGTCATGATCTCCCGGTTTGTGTGATAGAGCCCCGCATTGGGCCCTGTACTGACAGCCCAGGGCCTGCTTGAGATTCTGCCTCTCCCTTTCTCTCTGCCCGTCTCCTGTTCACACACACTCTCTCTCTCTCTCTCAAAATGGATGAATAAAGATTAAAAAAAGGAAACAAATAAATAAATGCTGCCATATTTCTGAATAGAGCTTTTTGAATAAGACTTCCTAGAAACTACACTTTGAAGAATGGAATAGGCTTAGAAATAAAAACATAAGTTTAGGACTAAAAAATATACATATTCAAATACAGACACAATCTACATTTCTGAACTGCAATTTACTTGTTTAAGAACTGGGAGGAACAGTAACTATACATTTAAGCAATGTTGATCACTTCAAATGAGGTAAACTATGAAAAACACCCAGCACATGGTGGGGCTTCAGTTAATTTATATCCATTCCGTTCTAAGCTCTACAACTAAAAAGGAAACATTTATGCCATTTTCTACAAAACTAGACACTTCTATCATGCTCTATACATTCTCCTTTCTCAAAAAAAAAAATTAGATTTATCACTGGATCAGATGCCTCCTCTTTCTAGGCAGGCATGATATTGTTGCTGATGTTTGGCAGAATAAAATGGCTGGCAGAGCTAGAAAGATGCATGGGTTAGCTTAGGCTAGGATCTGCCGTGATAGTAAATGACAGTGCAGTCTCAGAGGCTCATGAAAACAATCGCTTGTTTTTGCTCAGGCTGCATGTGCATCATGAGCCTGCTTTAGCTCTGCTCTTTATCATCTTCA
This sequence comes from Lynx canadensis, assembly GCF_007474595.2. Classification (NCBI taxonomy): domain Eukaryota; kingdom Metazoa; phylum Chordata; class Mammalia; order Carnivora; family Felidae; genus Lynx; species Lynx canadensis. The sequence continues at coordinate 151,575,485 of NC_044310.1, read as the reverse complement.
TTCTGGGATTAGACTAGAGGAGCAGCTCTCATCTGGGGAAGTCCTGATCTCCTGGCTGAGGGAGAGTTGCAGAAGGCAGAGCCACATGAGGTATCTTAAAGCTTCTGCTCAGAACCGGCATGTGTCCCAAATTTATTGGCCAAAGTAAGTTATTTGGCCAAGATGATGTTACCAGATTAAGGAAAGAGTAATCTAGTCATAGGGAAAAGTAACAAATATTTTGAACAATAATACAATCTAGCGAAGTGGGTAAAAGTAAGCCTATGAAGATGACAAGATATACACAATAGAGAATAGTGGGTGCTGTCGGCAGTTAACTACTCAGCTCTAGTTAATTTGCTGTCATGCAGGATTGTGGACCCAGTGTTGCTAGATCTGTATTTTCAAAAGAAGGTGAGGACTGGTGACTCTGTCCATTCATCGTTCATAGCTGGCTCTGAGTCAGGTCCAGCTCCTGGACAGATCCTGGCTCCCTAGTCTCTAATACCAGGTATAGCATAAGATTATACCAGGGCTGGAAGGAATGGACACCTACACATACCAGATTTTCAAGAAAAGATGGGAATCCAGAATTTTTTAAAAAAATTTTTTAATGTTTATTTATTTTTGAGAGAGAGACAGAGTATGAGTGGGGGAGGGGCAGAGAGAGAGGGAGACACAGAATCTGAAGCAGGCTCCAGGGTCCGAGCTGGCAGCACAGAGCCTGATGCAGGGCTCAAACTCACAAGCCGCAAGATCATGACCTGAGCAGAAGTCAGACGCTTAACTGACTGAGCCACCCAGGCGCCCCAGGAATCCTGGAATTTTATGTAAAAGATTTATATTTCCTAATGTCATCAATGAATTCAAGCATTTTAATAACACAGTGCCAGACTAACAAAACATGATTTGAACAAAGTCTGGCGCACTGACCAGTTTCTGAATAATGATAATGGTGTGGCTAGAGATCCCTCCACTTTCCTGAATTGGCAGCTTCTAAGAGGGAGTCATCGAGCAAGTTGTCAGATTGCTACGTAGTAAATAAGTGGATCATTTTCTTCTTCCATTGTTGGGGAATGGCCAGCTTTTAGGGACTTCATTTTTGTCTGACTAACATATCTAGAATATTTAGGTGGAAAGATGAAGGATGAAGGATTTGTTCTATCACACAAAACATTTACAGTGATAGAATTAGATATTCTATAATAAAAGTGAACGATGATCAAATGGTATTTTAAGTCCTTTCTAAATGCGTAAATCCTCATAAAACTATAATGCAGTGGAAATCTTTAAAATTTTGAAATTAAAAAGATGGCTGGCATCAGGGCTCCTGGGTGGCTTAGTCAGTTAAACCTCCAACTCTTGATTTTGGCTTAGGTCATGATCTTACGGTTCCTGAGATCAAGCCTCATGTTGGGCTCTATGCTGACAGCACAGAGCCTGCTTGGGACTCTCTCTGTCTCTCTCTCTCAGTCTCTTTCTGCCCCTTCCCTGTGTGTGTGCACTCTCTCTCTCAACTTACTGCTTAACTTACTTTTGGTTTCCTTTTTCCTGTATAGAACCTATTGGTTTTACATGTCCTGGATCATTGATAGTATTCCCTGCTACACCTTGCATCAGAAGACTGTCAGATAATCATTTTACCTTCCAATATCCACTCAGGAGAACAGCTTGCTACAGAAACAGGAAAATAAAATCTTCATCCTCCTCACACACAATCCCTCTCAATAGCCATAGAATCTGCCCACTCCTGAGGCATCTTATCTCCAACACCACCATGGTGGCAGTTGATGTTCTTACAGTTGCAGAGGAGAGCAGGGATGTCTGGTCCCCCCCCTTGGCATTTACCATTATATGTAGCCTACTCTGTCATTTAGCAGGAGATGCAGCCACCTTAATTCTGCCAACTTTATCTGCCAGCTGTCAGCAGTTCAGGTTTGTAAGCCAACAGGCTTCTTTTTATATTCATATTTGTTATAATTATGAAATATCTCAAATATAAACAAAATAAAAATAATATACCTGACATCCCTATACCCACCACCCAGCTTTACAAATTTAACTTTTGCCACAATTATTTCTGTTAAAAGAAAAAAGAAAGAGAAAACTCTAAATTTTATTTTCTTCCTCTCCAGAATTTTCCCAAAAGTAACCTACTATCCTGAGTTTGGTATATGTTGCAGGGAGTAGGGCCAGAGCCGCAAAAGTTGAGTCCGCAAACAAAGTGCAGTTAAGTGAAGGTCCTCATACTCGAATTGGAATGAAGTATGCCTAACATAAACAGAAAAGGAAGTCTGACACATGCTTAAATTTTATGAGTCTCATTTAATCTAAAAGAGATGGAGAATTTATTTGGAACATTCATTAAGTGGCCTTTCCAAGTGGCCATGCCTAATAATCCAGTACCAATTTTCCAAAGTTCTGAATGAACTGGCCCATCAGGTAAATGTGGGCTGGGGGCAGTCATCCCTCCTTCATGCCATACAATGGGTTCAGATGTTACATTTGAAATGATGTCATCTTGATATTGACGCCATCGGAGCTCTTTTCTGGAGTATTTGGTTCGGGGAGAACCTACAGAGGCCCAATTAATGGCACTTCCTTTGGAAGTATTAAGAAGAATTCTACCAACCTCTTCTCTACAGAGCTCCCAATTAACCCATTCCTCAGGATTTATGATCTTTCTTAATTGACATCGAGGCAATTTAGGAGGGCGATTGTACGTAATTCTTTGACTTCTCATGGAGACTCCCTGTAGTAAGCACAATATAGAGACATTAGTCCCATTGGGTATTTTTGCTATCCATACCTGTGAATGAAATGTAACACATTGTTTGCCTGTTGCAAAGCATATAGGTGGCCTATATGCACCTATAGAATATTCTGGGATTACTTTTTTTTCTTTTTCTAGTTTAAATGGGCCTCTATTATCATGAGGTCCAGGCAACCAGACTGAATCATTTACATAAACTGGGAACGAGGGATCATCCCATGTAATTAATCTATTAAGAGGTAGATTTGGAATATAAGCCCAATATGTGTGATTCTCTTTAGTACTCACAGTTAAAGTAAGAACCGACATCATGTCAATAAACAGAGTAGTAGAAGTCTTAGGTGTTCCTGTTTTTTGGAGGATCTGTTCTGCTTCTAGAGGCATCTTCTTCATCTGTCCCCATGTTGGAGGTTTGGCTTTCATTGTTTATTGGGTTCTTCTTTTTATCTCTCGTTCCAGGCTTAATTCTTCCATATCTTTCTCCAGTGGTCGAAAATTGTAGACTCTTTTTCTCTTCGCCCATCTGTTTGTATCATGGTTTTAATTGCCAGGCTGGGAGCCAGGTATCCCCATTATCTGTGGATACAAGAGCAAATCCTCAACCCCACAATTTAACATACCCAGGGCACCATTGGTTATTATCATTTTTCCAAAATATTGGTTGTGAAAGGGGTCTGATATTAGAGACTGCATGATGTTTTTCTTTTTTCTTTTTCTTTTTTTTTTTTTAATTTTTTTTCCAACGTTTTTATTTATTTTTGGGACAGAGAGAGACAGAGCATGAACGGGGGAGGGGCAGAGAGAGAGGGAGACACAGAATTGGAAACAGGCTCCAGGCTCCGAGCCATCAGCCCAGAGCCTGACGTGGGGCTCGAACTCACGGACCGCGAGATCGTGACCTGGCTGAAGTCGGACGCTTAACCGACTGCACCACCCAGGCGCCCCTGCGTGATGTTTTTCAACTGCGGTGAGCTCTTGTTCACCTATTAAATCCAAAAAATTAAGTGTAAATAATGCTTTCATTAATTGATTCTTTGGATTCAAGGCCAGGTATAGATCATTTCCATGTACATTTATGTACTTTTATTCATAGCATGTATTCATAAAAATAGTAAGGCATTGTTTTGAATTCTTTATAAAATATTATAAAATGTTTTCACCTACTGCACTGTGCACTTTTTGTTCAATATTTTGTTTATTTACCGTATTAGTATAGGTAGCACAAATTCATTTATTTTAATCGCTAAGATTCAGTAGACTGAATAGATAAAAATATTTTGGTCAGTACTCTGTTCATGACCATTTAGGTGTTTCCTTCCCTTCCCTTCCCTTCCCTTCCCTTCCCTTCCCTTCCCTTCCCTTCCCTTCCCTTCCCTTTCCTTTCCTTTCTCCTTTTCCTTTCCTTTTTGTTTTCTTTCTTTTAGATTATTTTTTCAAAACAAGTAACAGAAGCAGCTTTTATACATATGTGCAAACATTTTAGAATGTATATAAATTAGGCATAGAATTGTATTAAAAATATACACAACTACAACTTTACTGAATATTGCCAAATACATCTCCAAATAGGTACAACAAATTTACCTTTCTTTCAACAGTGTATAAAATAACACGTTGCTTCACAGCCTCAGCAATATTTGGTATTATCATACCTAATTTTGTTCAAGATCATGGATGCACATTTGTATCTCATTAGTGAGTTTGAACATCTTTTTATGTTTCTTATTTAGGTTTTCTCTTTTGTGAATTGTTTATTCACATCTTTGCCCCCAATTTGAGGGAAGATTATCTATTTTATTGATTTATCTTTTTAATTTTTAATGTTTTTTATTTTTGAGAGAGGGACAGAGAATGAGTGGGGGAGGGGAAGAGAGAGAGGGAGTCACAGAATCTGAAGCAGGCTCCAGGTTCTGAGCTGTCAGCACAGAACCAGATGCGGGGCTTGAACTCATGAACCACAAGATCATGACCTGAGCTGAAGTTGGATGCCTAACCGACTGAGCCACCCAGACACCCATTTTTTATTGATTTCTAAGAGCTCTTTATATAAATGGAAGACATAAAGTCTCTAAGAGTTAATATGCATAAATCAACAGTCTTCTCAGCCTTTGACTTTTTTCTCATTGTTTATGGTGGATTTCTTTTTCTGAGAGAAAATTCTAATTCTAATGCTGTTAATTTTTTACCAGTTATTTATTTTATATTTAGCATCTTATTTTGGAAATCCTTATTGCTTTAAGGTAATAAAGATTTTTCTTTTCTTTTTCATTATACATTTTTAATTTCTCATTAGGTCAATAATTCGCTGTAGTTCAGTTATATGTATATTGTAAGGATAGATCCAAGTTTTCTTTAATTTTCCTTCCTTCCTCCCTTCCTTTCTTTGATAACCAGTTGTTCCACCACTTTTAATTTTGTTTAGAATTTTTGTATTTGTACTCATAAGTGATACAGAAGCATCTTTTCTTTCTTCTGTTTTTGTTAGGTTTTGGTATCCGTTTTACACTAAAGTGATTAAATGAATTACTGAATTTCTCTTTTTATTTCTAGTTTTTGCATACTTTTTGTAACATGGTAGAGATTACCTATAAAAACATATCACATTGTTGGCAAATTTGGAGGGAAGGATATTTGGGGGAAAATTGACCGTTTTTAACCTGTTGATTCAGTCATCTTCACTGTGGCTAGAATTCAGGTTTTTTTTTTTTTTTTTTTTAATTTTTTTTTTCAACGTTTATTTATTTTTGGGACAGAGAGAGACAGAGCATGAACGGGCGAGGGGCAGAGAGAGAGGGAGACACAGAATCAGAAACAGGCTCCAGGCTCTGAGCCATGAGCCCAGAGCCCGACGCGGGGCTCGAACTCACAGACCGCGAGATCGTGACCTGGCTGAAGTCGGACGCTTAACCGACTGCGCCACCCAGGCGCCCCTAGAATTCAGGTTTTTAATGTATTCTCATGTTAGTCATATTAAATGTAAATGTATAAATGTGTTAAAAGTACTCTGTTATGATTAATTAAATCACTGTCTTCATTTTTGAGACCCTTATTTCCAGTATTGTTTATTTTTGCCTTTTCTAGTTTCCTTGGTCAGATGATCAGGGTTCTATCTTATTACTTTTGTCCAAGAATCACCAATTGTTTTTATTGTTTCTTGATATTCTAGTTCATTATTATCTTCTCTCCACTTTAATTAGTTGATTCATTCTTAGAGATTTCATTAGGTTTTCTTTAATTCTTTTCCAAATTTCTGTTTGCAGGCATAGTTAATTTATAGTGCATGATTTTTTAGTGCAAGAATTTGTAGCTATAAATTTTCCTGTTTGTAACATTTAATTCCAAATTTAATTCCACAAGTTGAATATAGTATTTATTTTTTTAAGGTTTTATTTTACTTTTTAAGTAATCTCTACACCCAACATGGGGCTCAAATTCACAACCCTAAGATTAAGAGTTGCATGCTCTTATCAGCTGAGCCAGCCAGGTGCCCCTGTATTATTTAATTTTTTAAGGATTTAAATATATTTAAATTTATTTCTAATTTTCTTATTTTTAGTATGACTTCTGTTTCACCTATGAGTTATTTAGAAGCACTTTCATTTTGTAAAATTTCCAGTATATTTTTTACTAGTTAATTTTTCATTATTTTCAATTTAATTACATGTGGTTAATGAATGCAGCTTGTATAATACCAGTTCTCCAGCCATGAGGTTTTACTTGTAGTCAATGTTTTTGCACATAAATTGTAATAATAGTTTTTTGCAAATAAATAATTTTTTGATACATTAATAACTTTTTTGAAACTCTTCTTGTCTATTTTTCAATTTCTATTTCTGTGTGCAGTATTTGCTTTGTATCTTTTGAGACTCTAATATTAGTTGCATTTAAGTTTTGACTTAGAGTTTTGGCAAAGTTTTCCTCTTGGCATTATGCATTGAGCCTCTTTTACCTCATTCTCTTTGCCTTAGAACAAATTTTGTCTGATGTTATTATTGTTATAACTACAAGTTATTGTTTGTCAGTATATGTCTGATATATACTTTCTATTCATTTGCTTATCATTTTTGTATATTCTTGAGATTTTATGTGTCTTTTGTAAATAAGATATAGATCAATTATACAGTTGTGTGAATATACAGTAAGCTTTGTTGTGGTGTTTTTTAAATAAACTTTTTCATATACATGTATGATAATTTCTCACATATTTGGATTAATTTCAACTATCTTATTTTGAGTTTTATTTCTTGTTGTTTCTTTTTATCCACTTTCCTACTTTCTGTTTTGAGTGATAATATTCTTTAATTCCCATTGAAGAAATGAAATTTTATAACAAAGTACCTAGGAATTAATTTTTATTAATATTGCTTCAAACTTTTTTGTACTTATAAACTGGGAATTTGTGTTTTTCACAAAATCTGGAAAACAAGCTCTCAATTATGGTCATTTTCAATATTAACTAATTCTCCATTCTCCATTCTTTCTTTCTAGAAATATAAGAATCATTTGGGTCCATGATTCTTAATTTCTCTTTCATATTTTTCATCTCTTTTCATTCAAAATCGTCTAATTTCTAATTTGGCTGTGTTTAGTAATATGTTTAAATCTTACTTTTAGTTTCTTATTTTAGGAACTATAATACAATTTTTAAGTTTATCTTTATATATGTTTTGTTATGTATATTTTTAAATTAACATTTTCATGTTCAGATTGTCTTGTTTTTTTTCTTCTATTTTCAATTCCTTATTCTGTACCTAATACATTTAAATCTATTTATTTTATAGACTTGATTTTATTGCTAAAAAGTAAAACTATATGATCTACTCAATAAATGCAGAAAAACATTGAACAAAATAATTCAGTATCTACCTAGGATAAAAACCAATAGAAACTACCAATAGAATAGTATCTTTTCAAACTTTAGAGCATCTAAAAAACCCAGACAAAATCTTATTAATAACATCATACGTAATGATGAAATACTGAATGTTTTTCTGAATTTAACAAAAAAACAGGCAAGATGTTCATTCTCCTCACTTACGTTCAACATTGTATTGAAGGTGTTATCTAGTTTAAAAAAGCATAAGAAATAAAAATATGCAGATTGGAAAAAAAGTAAAATTGTCTATAAATACAAATGACAAAAAAGTTACTACAACTAATTAAGATTAGCAAGTTGTTGACTACAAGATCAATTTCCAAAATTCAATTATACTTCTCAAACTAGGAATAAAAAATTAGAAATTGAAATCATAGCATTGAAACATGAAATATTTTAGGATAAATTTAGCAGTGTAAAAACTGTTTACTGAAAACTACAAAAGATTGAAAGATGCAGTATTGTTAGGATGTCTTCTTCACAAATTGAGGTGTAGAGTCTATACAATCCTAATCAAAATTCCAATAGGCAATTTAAAGGAAATTGACAAGCTGATTGTCAGCTACATATGGAAAGGCAAAGCACCTAGCATAGCCAAAACACTGAAAAAAGGAAAAGAAAAAAATCAGAGGACTTCAAAATGTATTATGAAAGCTACATTAATTATGATAAGAAATATTGACATAGGGAATAGGTGATAGTCATACAGATCAGTGGAACAGTATTAAGTAAGTATTAAGTAACAGTATAAGTTGATGATTAGACGATATATATGTATACTCAATTGATTTTTGACAAATGTGCGAAGATAATTCAAAGGAGTGTGGTCTTTTAAACAAATGGTGTAATGATTGAATCTCCATGTCAAAACAAAACCCAAACTGTGGAAAACTACAGAACAAATGACCCAGCTTTTTATTTTTTATTTTTAATTATAAAACAAGTTATAAGTAGAGTGAGGGTAAAGATGTAGATTCAAATTTATAGGTTAAAATCTATAGATCAAAACAAATGAGATGCATACTTATTAAAGGCAATGAATGGATTTTATTGTATTCCAATTCAAACAAATTTTTAAAAGTGAGGAAAAGTTGTATAGTGATTGGATATCTAATAATATTAAGATATAGTACTAATTTAAAAAAATTGTAGCATTGTGGCTGTGTATTTTTTAAGGAAAATATTCTTTTAGAACTAGGTGTTGAATTATGTGCAGATGATATGATATCTGCTGTATAGAAGATATGATAGTGTCAGTAAAGGTGAACCAGCATTTCCCACAAGTTGATAGTTACGTAACCTGAGCATTGAGGGTATCAGATATTTCCACTCTATTATTTTTAATTGTGAATGTATTGGAAGTTTTCCATAATAATAAAAAGAAAAATTTTGAAATGTCCACCTGAGCAAAAATATTTATGTTCTGTATACACAGTGTAAAACAAACCAGGCAAGAGCTAAAGGTGATTTTAAAAAAAAGACAAAAACTTGACTTCTTCCTTTTGGTGGTCTTCTTCCCATATGATTTCTGAATGCTTATATTATTCTAGTATGGTGACATGAGATGAAATAGGACAAGATAATTAAGCTTCCGATAATATAGGGTGCCTTTTGTAAAAAGACTGCATAAAAGTTGCATGAATATATTCTGAATACATCTAGAGTTCTTTTGGTTACCATATGATTAAAGATTTTTATTTATAATTATTATTCTAAAGAGAGATCCTACCATAGCAAATATTCATTTTAAAAATGTAAGGAAAGATGGTAAATAAATGTTGCTTCTCTAAATTTAAAACAAAATTTGGGAAAAAATGCTAAGGATGACTTTTGTATCAATATGTCCTCACTTATACTATATATTAAATTATTGTAGTGGGAAGCAACAATCTGTGAAAGTAACATATATAAGTGAATATTACCAATAACAAAATTGTATTTGCATTAAAATCCAAATAAATTGTACCACGTTATGGGGCGCCTGGGTGGCTCAGTTGGTTAAGTGTCCGACTTCAGCTTGGGTCATGATCTCACGATTTGTGGGTTTGAACCCCTCATCGGGCTCTGTGCTGACAGCGTGGAGCCTGGAGCCTGCTTCAGATTCTGTCTCCATCTCTCTGCCCCTCCCTTGCTCTGTCTCCCTCTTTCTCTCTCAAATTTAAATAAAACAAAAAAAAAATTTAAATTGTATTATGTTATCAAAAATATTTGAAATAATCTTATTTAAATACAGTTGAATTGAGAAACCACAGTATGGCTAAAACTAGGTTTATGGGCTTTCTATTTCATAGTGTAGAAATGTTCATCAGCAAGCTGTTGGCTGATGTGACCTTAGCTTTTCAGAAGACATTCCAAAAATAAAACACACTTTCAGTGAGTCATGGAAAAAAAAAGTATTTTCCAGGGCTGTTGTATGGAATTTAAGAGAAGCAATCTTTTCCTCTGATGCAGTCAATTGCTATTATATCTATTTGGCTATATTCATTTTTAATGCTATGTAATACACACATACACACACACGAGTAGATTTAAGTTGTTAACAGGTCTAGCAATTTTTCAGCTGAATCTTTATTCTAACACAGCATGTTTCAAGTAAAACTGGATAAGAACCTGTATTTAAAACTGTGTGAATTGATTGTTAGTTATCATTGTAGCCTTCATGATGTTAGCCCCAGAACTAAGGTATTAAAGTTCTTTATGAGCTCTATAGTTTTTTAAAGAAGTCTTTCTCCACCCCTGGATCACAGCTTATTTTCCTATATTATCTTTCCATAAGTATAGTTTTAAGTTTTACATTTGAGTTTTTAAATCTACAGGTAGCCCCTTCTGCATATGTAGTAAGCAGGAAATTTTGTTTTTTCCATACAGTCAGCTGGTTTTAAGAAGACCGTCTACCAAGCATTCTGATTTTCCTTCATTGGTTTGTGGAGACATTACAAATTAAGTTCTCCTTTATACCTGCATCCATTTCTATAATCTCTGTTGTTTTCACTGGTCTATTTCTTTAGTTATATGTCATTATCACACCATTTTTAGTATTATGGCTTTGGAGTATTGTTTATAGTCTAGTAAAGCAAGTCCCCTTTTGAATTCTTTTTCAGGGTAACGTAACCATTCATGTACTTCTGTTATTCCCCATATATTTTAAAATATGTTTATCACATTCTTTAAAAAATCCACTTAGAATTTTAGATTGGAATTTGGGGTCGTATTGAATGTATAGATAGTGATGATAGTATTTATCATTCTTTGATTAGAGGTGCCCCAGTCAAAAGCATGGAATGTTTTTCATCTCCATCTTTCAGAATTTCCTTTTTGTCCTTTAATAGTTTTAACATTCTCTCTAAATGGGTCTTGAGTATTCTTTGTTAAATGAGTTCCTACATATGTTCTAGAATTTTTTTTAACTAATTTCGAATGCCATCTTTTTTAGTACATACTTCTGGTAAAAGATAAATTATTTTTGTTCTATTTAACTTAATTTAGCAACTTTGCTAACCTTTCTTAGGAACTGGAATTGTTAATAATGTGGTTCTTTGTACATGAGCATACTATTTATAAATTCTAATTTTCAATCTTGGTACCTCCATTTTCTTTTCCTTTTCTTACAACATTGTCTGGTACTCACTGTACATTAAATAGGACTTGGTGTGTGTGTGTGTGTGTGTGTGTGTGTGTGTGTGTGTGTGTGTTTAAGCCAAACTAAGGAGGTTCACTTCTAGTTGTAGAACATACACACTAATGAATGAAATGACTTATGGTATTCTTGCGTTTCATTTTTATCCAGTTTTGCAATTGAGATTACATGAACTTCATGAAATTAGGTACAGTTTTCATTTTTTTTCCTGTGTTTTAGAACTAGTAAAAATAAGGACTAACACTAAATTTTATTAACTTCCTTATATGGTCTTATATTGATTGTGAGAAAGGAAGTCTACCGTTTCAATTTTCAATAATGATTGATATGTTTAGGTTATTTCTTGTTGTACCACTTTGTGGCTTTTAAATATTTTTTAGATATAGAATTATTTCTTACAGGTTTTAAATTTTATTAGAGTTTGTTATTCATCATACCTTCTAAAAAACTCTTCTACAACTGTAGTGTTTTTTTTTTCTAATTCTTTATTGATGTTGTTACGTGCATCTATTCTTTTTCTCTTTGTCTAATTTGCCAGAGGCTTATTAGTGTGTTTAAGAACAATGATTTTGTTTTGTTGTTTTACTCTTTTTTTTTTATTTCCATGATTTTTGCCCTTTTCTTTACAATGGTCTTTCTTCTTGTTTATTTGGGTTTGCTCACTTTCTTTACAATTCTTTGAATACTTAACTTTTAATTTTATATATCTTTAAATACTGAATAATTTTTTCCCTGATAAATATACTTAGTAGTTTACTTAAGTACTGCACACTCTCTCTTCCCATCTCTGTTTTTTGATGAAGTATTCTATATTTATCTAGTAATTTAAACCTATTAATTGTATTACTCAGGTTACTTATATTTTTACTATGCTTGTTATTAAAGAAATTGTTAAAATTTTAAACTATGATTGATGCTTTATTTTTGTTGCAGTATTCTTACTTATGGCATTATATATTTTAACTTTACACACATGTGTAGCAGTTATATATTCTTCTCTGTTGTTCTCTTTTGTTCATTTCTTTTTATCCTTTATTATGTCATTTTCCTTTAGATTCTACTTTAAATTTGCTTTAAATTTGCCAGGTACTCAAATTACTACTTCAACTTCATTTTGACTCATTTTGGCCTGGTTTATCTTTTTCTATTATTTTAACTTTCTATATCCCAATATTTTAAGTGTGTCTCTTTTACCTGATATACTATTAAACATTTCTTATCCAGTCTGAAAATATCTTTTAATTGTTGAGTTAAGTCCGTTTACATTTATTGTAATGACTCTCATTTCCTCCACTTCTTTTTCATATATTTCAATTTACTTTACTTCCTTTTGGTTACCTATCTCTCTATTCTGTTTTCAACTGGTTATCAGTTTTCTTTAATTTGTATAAAAGTTCATTGTTCTGCTTCTTTTCAAATGGTGGATATCCTTGAGACCATACTGGTATTTATTTAGCCTTGTAGATTTTTAAAAATTTATCAGTATCTATATACTCCTCTAATAAACACATATTTTAGTATGCTGTCATATCTCTCTAGTCCTTCTTCTCCCCATCCTCAAATTAGGTAATGTTTATATTACCTAGAATTAAAGTTTTGGGACTTTATTAATGCATTTTTGATGTCACTTCTTTGCTGCTTTCTATTTTAGAAAATAATAAACTTTATTTACTTTCTTTATTTTTAGTGTCTTTAAATGTCTTCTTATTTAAATGGAAACTTGACTGGATATATATAACCAGGTTGACTTTTTTTTCCACTTTGAATCCATAAAATTATTACTCCATTTTTCTCTTGTATATAATGTTGCTGTTAAAAAAGACCTGATTAGTCTGAATCCTGGCTTTGTAGTTAATGTGCTTTTTTTTTTCTATTTTTTTTAATTTTAATTTTTTTTTACTTTCATATATGAAAGTACGATTACTTCAGTTAGGTGGGTACTCTTTAAATGTTTTCAATCATAAACAGTTCATCTGTTTTTAATTCTTTGAAATGTATTATTATTTTTTATATTTGGGGGGATTTTTATTATCCAGATACATTTCCCATCTTATCCTCCATTTCTCTTAGCTTTTGTTTTCTTTTTTTATTTTTTTAAATATATGAAATTTATTGTCAAATTGGTTTCCATACAACACCCAGTGCTCATCCCAAAAGGTGCCCTCCTCAATACCCATCACCCACCCTCCCCTCCCTCCCACCCCGCATCAGCCCTCAGTTTGTTCTCAGTTTTTAAGAGTCTCTTATTTAGCTTTTCTTTTAAATCTACTTCCTTATTATCTCCTCTGTCTTGTGTTATGGGGTCTCACATATGGGGTCTTTCATGGTCCACTTTAGTATGCTTTCCAACTATTATACATCTTTTATTCCTAAAATTATTCTTAAACTGTTTTTATGACTCCTGTTCTTGCTTTGTCAGTTTGTCTTCTTTAAACTGTTTGAATTTATTTACTGTGATTAGTTTAAATTCTTTGTTTCTCCTTTCTTAATAATTTTTCTTCATTTAGTAAATAGAATTTATGTGCTTATTTTGGCCTATATGTTCATGTTCCCCTGGGCATCAGCTATTACAACAATATATACCAGTGAGAGGTTGAATGCTGACCTCCAGAGTCATCATAGAAAAGAAATGTTAGAGGGGCGCCTGGGTGGCTCAGTCGGTTAAGCGTCCAGCTTCGGCTCAGGTCATGATCTCGCGGTCTGTGGGTTCGAGCCCCACCTCAGGCTCTGTGCTGACAGCTCAGAGCCTGGAGCCTGTTTCAGGTTCTATGTCTCCCTCTTCCTCTGACCCTCCCCTGTTCATGCTCTCTCTCTCTCTCTGTCTCAAAAATAAATAAATGTTAAAAAAAATTAAAAAATAAAAAAAAAGAAATGTTAGAGTAGGAATATTTATGGCAAAAATAAAACAAATTGTTAAATATTGCTATTTATTTTTTTCTGAGAAGCTTTTAATTCAATCAACTTCACTTTTTCTTAGATTTTAATTATGTAGAATTACTTGGTAGTATATAAAATTATTCATCCATCAATTTTCTTTCATGAAAACATTAAACATTGGTAAGATTTGTTTTTTTAATAAAAGTAATCAAATACTCAAAAATCCTTAATTATTTTTCTTTGTAATACTTGAATTTGAAAACAATGATACTGTAGGCCTTCAGATTCAGCATGAAAATTTTTACTTCTCAGAGCATTTGAAGTGCAAAATAATTAAAGCATATTAATTATATATTGTGAAATTTAACCATAAGAAAGACCTGCTACAGCAACCAATCATAATTGGGAATGATTTCTTACATTTTTCTCACCTTCCCTACTGGGTTGTGAGATCAAATCTACAGATCAGCTAATAAAAGACAGTGACCTGAGAGGGAGGAAATACTGCTATGTGACTAGGGAAAAATCTTAGTGTTTGTGTCCTTTAGTGTCTTTAGCTTATGTAGATATTGGCATAAACAGAAGAAGGTGGTGTCTTCTTTTTTGGATTTCAGATGTCTTTACCCACATGTAGGGGTATGCTGGCACCAGCTTTACCAACTCACAAGAACTGATTTTTAAATTTTCAGGAATTCTGTGAGCCAATTGTTAAAAATCATTTAAAAAATGTATTAAAAGTAGGGGCCCTTTGGTGGCTCACTCGGTTAAGCACCCAACTCTTGGTTTCAGTACCAGTAATGATTTCACAGTTGGTGAGATCCAGGCACGTGTTGGGGGCCATCCTGACAGCACAGAGCCTGCTTGGGATTCTCTCTCTCTCCCTCTCTCTCTGCCCCTCTGCCACATGTACATGCACTCTCTGTCTCTGTCTCTGTCTCAAAATAAACGAATAAACTTTTAAAAAATGTATTAAAGCCATTTTTAAATTTCAGCCATTATTAAAAATTAACTCACGCAAACTTACAGTTGAAAAATATATTGGGGCACCTGGGTGGCTTAGTCACTTAAGCATCTGACTTTGGCTCAGGTCATGATCTCATGGTATGTGACTTCGAGCCCCGCATTGGGCTCTGTGCTGACAGCTCAGAGCCTGGAGCCTGCTTCGGATTCTGTGTCTCCCTCTCTCTCTGCCCCTCCCCACTTGCGCTCTCTCTCTCAAAAATAAACATTAAAAATTTTTAATAAAAATATATTAAAAGCAAAGATAATAAATCCTCAAAACTCATCATTTCCTAATTATTTTATTTCATCTTACTATTATTTATGCCTTTGAGGTTATTTACCCCTGCTGTGTGAATGGTGGAAATATGATAATAATGGTGGAAAATATACGCGTGGGCTGCTGTGCATCTCCCCATTTCACATTTCCTGGCATCACGCTGGTAGCTTGAAGTAGGTCATGGTGTCAGCATTTACACCTCAGAATTCAACAAACGTTACAAATTTGCTTTTAATTTGTTGTTTTATTGATTGTTTAAATTTTAAAAAATGATGGAAAAAATGTTAATAATGCAGGTTATAGGTAAAATTCTTTAGTGCCTGTAGCCATTCTACTGTGATTAGCCCATTAAAAAATCAAGGGGATTTTTCGAAATTCTTCTAGCATTCACAAACTTGAATCCAATGAGCTGGAGTCACATGAAGACCAACAAGTGCCGTTCCTACACATATCATAGATGCTTCGCTTTCACCTTACTCATTAACTTAAATGAAAATGGCAACCAACATTCAAGTTGGAACCAAATTCATTTACTAACTGCAACCATACTTTGGCTATGGATACCAGGATTCAGCAAAATTCAGCTAAGGTATTCTGTGAGAATCAATTGGCTATATGGAATTTACAGTAGAGTATTGCTTATTTTGCTGTTATCTTAAAATTGTGTGCTATGTAACCTTTGTGCCAGAAAAAACTATAGTCAACTTATGTGTGTATACCAGTGCACACTTTTTTTTTCCAGCGGCAGGGAAGGGGAAAGCTAGTTGTTCACTGCCTATAACCCAAGACTGCCTATATAGATTAACTCCATAAGACTTGATTTCTCCACACTATGGCTCACTGTTTTTTTTTTCTTTTCTAATCAAACATAACAGGTTTTTTTAAGTAGAGGGAAGGAAGGAAGGAAGGCTTGTAGACAATTTGTGATTTACTTGATCCTCTGTTCTTGATGGGGAAAAAAAAAAAATCTGTCCCTCAAATCTTCCCAGGGGCTTTATGAAGACTAACATTTCACCAAACAGTTTTCATTATAGAAATATATATAGTCTCAAAGTAGCAGTGAAAGGCATACATTTGTGACCATTATCTTTATAGTGGTAAGTCAACTTGCAAATTTGGATGGATAGGATTTGTTTTTTTTGGTTTTTTTTTCCTCTTGGTAATAGCTAACAGCATCTAGTATTTTAAACATATCCAGGGATAAAGACTGTGTTATAAATAAACCTGCAGGGAACCAATTAAACAAAGATTGTTAAAGGGCTGGCTGGGGGGTGGGGTGGCTATGGTGAAGTCCAAATGGTAAATTCAGGTAAACTTTATCTGTCTTGGGAGTTTTTTTGTTTGTTTGTTTTTTCTTGAACCTGAGGATGTTGATTGAAAATAGCAAGCAATTTGGGAGAGTGAGTAGGTTGAAGTCATGGTTTTGTATTTAGTAACTAGCCCACATATTCCTATTTAAAAACGAGGTTGCAAAAATTAGAGTTTTCACTCCATCTGTTTAAATCTGTTACTTGCATAGTCAGGGTGTTCTTTTTGAATATAATAAAACATTCTTGCTAAACCATGAGGACACCTTTATTCCTAACAAAATGGAGATATTTTGTGGATATTAGAAAAGAATGCAAGTCAGTTCACTTTAGAACAAATCTCACAGGTACACTTTGTTACTTAGCAGTTTGACATTTCAACCTTTTAGAACACAAGTTTGGATTTATAACATGTCATTAATTAAGAACAAACAAAGGGAAAAAAAAACCTGCAGCTTACATATCTAACATGTCTGTACTAAAAATAAACTATGTTACTTTACCAGGTTTCATGCACTTAATGCATTTCCTAAAAAGGATTAAGTAAGGATAAATATTAGCTTTACAATACCTTTTACAATAAGGTCCTTTGAAATAGCAAGCCCCCTCTAATGCACTGAATAAAAGAATAGCTAGGACTGGAAGAGGTTGCAATGATTAGTTCCAAAGTCACAACCACACCAGAGAAACTGAGGCCAGAACAGTTACGTATCTTGTCTGAGATCTACAGCTAAGATATTACCAGTACAGGATAATAACTCATGTCTCCTGACTTGCCTTCTTTCAGAGAGAGTGACACTGTCACTGAATTGGAAGACAGGTGGGAGATCATGGACCAAATTCTTTTATTTTCTTTTTTTAATTTTTGAATTTATATTTATTCTAAATGTGTGGGGAAAATAATATTCAGGTTAATTATTTCCAGCCATCATAGATATATGTTACCAGCCATCATATATCATATTATATTTAGATAATTATAAGTATATATTATATATGATATATATCATATATCAAATATACATTAAACTAATCATATATCATAGGATATATATATATATATATATATATAGAACTAATTCAATCTTTAATGATTGAGAAAACACTTAAGTAACTTGCAGTTCTTCTTAAGCATCATTATAAATGTAATTTAAATTTTTAAAAATTTTCCTATGCAAAATTTATAGGAAATTAGATTGAACCTTACCAAATGTGTGCATTCCCTAGAAATCTTATATAAGAGAAAAGCATGAACATATAATTGGAATAATGGGGAAAAAAGGAAACTAAAATAATCACTGTTCCCCACCAGAATGGCACATTTGTTATAATTATAGAACCTACACTGACATATCATAATCCGTCAAGGTTCATAGTTTGCATTAGGGCTCACTCTTGGTGTTGGGCATTCTGTGAGTTTGGACAAATGCCCAAATGTATCCAATATGACAGTATCATAAAGAGTAGTCTCACTGCCCTAAAACTTCTATGCTGCACCTGTTCATCCCACTCCCTTCCTCCAACGCCTGGCAACTACAAATCATCCTTGACTTATGATGAGGTTATATCCTGATAAAACCATATTATAAGGCAAAAATGTATTTAATACATCTGACCTACCAAACGAACTTGATAGCTTAGTTCCAAACATTCCCAGAACACTTATATTAGCCTACAGTTGGGCAAAATCATCTAACACAAAACCTATGTACTGAAAATGAAAAACAAAATGGTTGGATGGGGACAGGATGGCTGTAAATTTATTGGTGGCTTACCCTTGCGATTGTTGACTGGGAGCTGTGGTTGCATCTGCCCCGCATCATGAGAGAGTATCATACCACAGACCCTTAGCCTTGGAAAGATCCAAATTCAAAAGTCGAAACATGGTTTCTACTGAATGCATATCGCTTTCCCACCATCATAAAGTCAAAAATTTTAAGTTGAACCATCGTAAATTAGGGACCATTTGTACTGATCTATCTACTATTTTCATAGATTTGCCTTTTCCAGAATCAATTTCTTTTGTGCATTAAAAATTTGATACCTCTCTGACTCTTAAAATTGGGTTGTTACACAGCATGTCAGAGATATATCCACTGGACAAAATGAAATTTATCCACCTAACAAGTTAATATGATTTTATAAAGTACAACTAAAAAGGTATCCATATGCAGGTTCAGAGACATTTGAATTAAAATTAACATGAAGACTGGAGAGAAAATGTTTTATTCCAAACTCTCTATATATTAATTATAAAATGGATTGGCATTTTTAAAACATAAATCAAGCAGATCATAATTTAAACATCAAAATGAGTGTTGTTCCATCCAAAGTAGTGGTTTGAAGGGTGACAATACCAACGTTTGTTATACAATGACATTCAAAACAAGTCTCGCAATCCCATTTTAAAAGTTCTTCCAGAGCCACTTTACCAGCAAACAATGAAAAGGAGAGTCTCATTATGTTCTAATCACATCACTTTTTTGATGAAAAATTCATGAGGTCTGCTTTGTCCGTACCTTGTTCCCCACAGTGGGCTTTAAATGACTTCTGGCTATTTCCAAGGCCAAGTCCACTCTTAAGAGATAAAAATTTCCATTATTGAATATATTGAAGTTAAATTTTCACAAGCTCTGAAGGCACTGATAAAGAGTTGTTGAAAGAAACATATTTGAACAATTCTGGAGTCTTGGAGTCAGTTCACTGCCTGCCAAGGGGTTGATTTTGAGGTGAAAGCCGTACTTATAGTTTGACACCCTGGTATGTTTCATTTAACAAGTCACATTGCTTCTTAGGCACACAGTTGATTTCCTTAAATGTGGCCTGGGGTTTTAAAATCAAATATTGATGTCAAGAGTTTCTAGAGTTTTTTTTCTAGATGGTATCTAAGGAATTTCACTCTTTAGGGATAATTTTTTATAATTGTTGTCTTTTTCAGTACTACTGAATTTATTTTCCATAAGGAGCTAGTATGTAGATCATCTGTTCATTCAAGTTTGGGAAATATATGTTTGAAAAAAATAGGCACTTACCTTCTAGTGGAGGAAACTGAGAATAAACACCTGAATGAATAATACAAGATCAGGTGGTGAGAAAAGCTGGGAAGGGTTGTATTGGAAGTCACCATTTGAGTCTGTGTAATCAAAAAGGCCTCTTCGAGAGGTTGACAGATGATCACATCTGCATGCATATAGTTGGAATGTTTTCCTGCCAGAGGGAATAATGCAGACACCCTGAGAGCTTTGAGGAGCAACCAAGGTGCCGCTGAGGCAGAAGAGGAGTAGACAGGGCTGGTGGTAAGAAAGGTAGACACTTTCTCCGAAAGGTATATAGGGAAGCAGTTAAGGTCCTGGGCCTACATACTAGCTGCATCAATTATTATCTGTTTTCTTAACCTCTCCCTGTTTTGTTTTGTTTTTAAATTTTTTAATGTTTATTTTTGAGAGAGAGAGAGAGAGAGAGCACGTGTGTATGTGGGCCAGGGAGGGGCAGAAAGAGAGAGACAAGAGAATTCCAAGCAGACGCCGGGCTGTCGGCACAGAGACCAGTGTGGTGATGGAACTCACGAACCTTGAGATCATGACCTGAGCCGAAATCAAGAGTCAGATGCTTCATCGACTGAGCCACCCAGGGGCTCCAACCCCTACCTGTTTTGGATCCCCAACACCCAAATGGGAATCACAGAAACACCATCTCATACATGTGGTAATTAAACAACATAACACATGGGCATCATGTGCCAGAGTGCTATCAGCAGTCAAGAATTAGTTGAAGTAAGAGAGAATGGAGACATGAAGTTGTGTCTTTCAAAAAAAGAAAGTTAAGTATCTGTTCACATATTAAAAGGGAAAACCTTAAAAAAATGTTTCACTTTCTAGCTCCAGCTAAAAATTAAAGGTTTCCATGCAGTCCTTCATCTCACCACCTCCTGATAACAGCTGCCATTTATTTATTTCTAGGGTCAGCTCCTTCAAAGCAGCACCCACTCTGTTCAAGATCTTTATAATAACACAACTGATATAAAGTTTTTATGCCCCTTTTCATAATCACAAATGTATTACATGGTTATTAAAAGAAAACAAATTAAAGCACAGAAGTATAAATACAGGAAAATTATATATCCTGGCTGTAATCAGTCAGAGGATATTTTTCCATGTGATTACATATTGGTATCTTGAACCAATCCTAGTGACTCGATATTGTAGTAAAGATTTGACCATATTTTATGACTTCATTTTTACATTGGATTTTCTGATTTATCTCTATTTTGCTGTGTATAGTTCAATGGAGATCTAACTTTAATATTTCTCCTAAAGGCAAAACTCAAAAACTCATCTCTTTACTAAATTGAAATCTCAAACACTAAATGCATAAAAATTACTTGGGTCTGTTTTTGGACTTTCATTTTTTTTCCTTCAACAGTCTTTTCTTGAGCTGATATTACATTATTTTAATAATTTTACACTAAGATCATCAGTATATAATGATATTATAAACATTAAGTATCTTGTAGCAAATTTATTATGCATCACTGCTTTTAAACATAATTGTTTTGTCTACTCTTAGTCTATTTTACTTCCAGATAAATTTTATATTATTTTATTAAGCTAAAATATTTCGAGGTTTTTATTGCAGTTGTGTTAAGTTTATAGACGCATTTGGAAGATCTGATGTCTTTGAATTATAACTCTTCTCACCTGGGATTATGTCATGTCACTCTGTAAGTGTGTGTGTCTGTATGTGCATGTTCTTTCACCAAAAAGATTTAAAGGAAATTCTTTATTCCTCACCTTTTTTCTCCACTTCAACATCATTAGCTGTTAGAGAAATGCAAATTAAAACAACAGTGAGTTGTTACTATACCCATACCAGAAAGGCTAGTTAAAAAAAAAAAAAAAGAAAGAAAAAAGAAAAAAAAAGTAACACCGTGTAAGTTGTTGGCAAGGATGTAGAGAACACTCATCCATTGTTGGTGTGAATGTAAAATGGTACAGCCACTCTGGAAAACAGTTTACTAGTTTCTTTAAAAAAAACTAAACATGAAACCACCATATGACCTAGTAGCTGCATTCCTGGGCATTTATCCCAGAGAAATGAAAATTTATGTTTACGCAAAAACCTGTATGGGAATCTTGCAGCAGCTTTATTCATCATAGCTAAAATCTGGAAATAGCTGTCAGCAGAAGAGTGGTTAAACAGATTGAGGTTTATCTAGAACATGGAATACTACTCAGCAGTAAAAAGGAATGAAGTATTTATTGATACTTGTAACAGCTTGGATGAAGCTTCGGGGAATTATTTTTTAGTGAAAAAAAGGCACTCCCAAAAGGTTGCACGCCACAGCATTTAATTTATATAACATTCTTGACATGACAAAATTATACAAATAGAGAACAGATTAATGTCTTCTGGGGATTCAGGACAGGGTGTGGATGGGAACAAATAGATGTCACTAAAAAGGACAGCATGACATATTCTATGGTGATGGAATTATTCTGTGTCTTGACTGTATCATTATCGATATCTTGACTGTGATAGTGGACTATAGCTTTGCAAGTTGGGACCTTTGAGGGAAATTGGTTAATTAGGCTACACAAGATCTCTCTATGTTATTTTTTTACAACTGCATTTGAAACTATAATCACCCAAAACATTTAATTAAAAGTAAAAAAAAAAGTGTATTCTTAGTATTTTTATTGGAACTGTGTTAAATTTATAAATATGGAGTTATCTAACATTTTGCAGTATGTCTTGCCATGTAGGAGCATCTCTGTCTCTCTCTGGCTCTCCTCTGGCTCTGTCTCTCTCTCTCAACGTGTGTGTGTTCCTTTAATAAATCTTAACAATTTTAAAACAAATTTAAAACAATTTATTATTCTTCAACTCTTTTTTCTCCACTTCTGTCTTTCGGATATTGACCTAGATAAAATCGGTCTAAAAAAAGCTGAAAATTCTCAAGCTCAGTCCTTTTTTCATGACATTATCCCTTCTGGTGTCGAAAATGAATCTTCTCCTTAAAGTTCTGATAGACCACAGTCTTATAGAAACAAGTATTATAGTCCACAACTGCTGGTGAGGACACAAAGTAAATCTCAGCCAAAAATAACTGCCTATGTAAAGTCCAAGCAAGTGATTAATATCTATTTTATTAAGCAGTGTATTTTCCCTGAAAAATAGAAAAAGCACTGGATTGGGTTTCATATTTTTAAAGTCTGTTTGTGTTCTGCGACTTTTTAACAGATGACATCTTCTAAGTCCAGTTTTCTTGTCTGTAAAATGGAAGATAATTTCTATGTCTTCTTTTATCTCTGGGTTTCCTAGATTGTTGTATGTTTTACATTTTTATAGTCTTATAATAAAACTCTAACCATCTAATGTAGTACTATAACTATGTGTTACAGTAAAATATCTTTTATTATCAGGGCTCTCGGTAAGTGAGGAAATATTGGCTATTAAACCTCTTCAGAAGCTCTTTTGACATTCTAATATCCAAGCCATTTTATTCTGAAACCTCATATAGAAGAAGGGGCACAAGTTTGGGAAGAGATCAATATAATTGAAATTATGGCTCCACCATTCACTAGTAGGTACGACTCTTTAAAAGTCCCTGAACGTGTTTAAGCTCGGGTTCCTCATCTGAAAATGGGCATTCGAAGGTTACAGATATATCTATCTGTCTGACAAATGACAGGTCTTCATAAAGTTTTAATTTCTATTTGTTAATGATGGCATTTATTCTGCAGGGTAAATTAGTTATTGTACCAAAAGAAAGACAAGTAGTTTCTTTGTAATCCCCCAATAAAGTCTGGGCTCTTTTGCTCCCTAAAATACCTATGTGATCTCATGGGGAGTTGTAACAGTTTCTAACTTCGCATTCAAAATTTGTCCACATTAGCACTCGATATTTATTATTTTCACATATAAGTAATCTGAGTTGATTCAGACAACTTTTTATACCTTAGACCACTTTAAAAGCTATTATCAATCCTTTGGTGAGACAGTGTTTAGTCTAAAAACAGACCTTGTTCAACGCTATTTATAGACTTTGATTCTTTACACAATGCAATTTGCAGAAAATGTTTACTTAAAACAATATTTGAAAGTAATATTTTACAATAAATCACTTTTGGACATAGAAGATATAATAGAACTGATTATAAAGTTGAGATTTCTGGAATCTGAGCCTAATTTATATGAAAAGCCAAAAAGCTTGAGTAAGATCTGATTTCAAGGTATTTAAGGTTAAAACTTGTTTCTGAGTCTCTTAACACATTTTCATTTACTCCTTAGAGTAATAATTTAGTTAGATTTTTATCTCTTAAAGTACGTATAGCTAAAGAAGTCTATACAGTTTCTTTGAAAAAATTTTATAAATCCATTAAATGCAAACATAGATCTTTATGAAATAATCTCAGATCTCTTAAAATGTTTCATTGTACATTTTTTTAAACAGCATGCTGGTTTCTTGCATCATATTAATTTTTGTATTTCTTTGAATTTAGATGTCAATAAAAGAACATAAATTCTATTTCTAGCTGTGCCAGTTACTAACTACGTGCCTCTGGGAAATTCAGAATTTTAGGTTCTGATAGAATTCTCAAAGATTATTCTAAATTTCAGAGCTTTAGAATTTTTCATAAATCCTACTTAGAACCTGTCTAAATTTTATCCTTTGTAAAACAGACATAATTACCACCCCACTACATCAGTTATGTATTGTCACAGTAATATCACTTCATAAACAGCCGCAAAATTTAAGTTGCATACAAGTACAAACATTTACTTAGTTCACAAATAAGCAAGGATCAGCTGATCTTAGCTGAGCTTACTCATGCATCTGAGATGAGTTATGCGTTTGCAAGGTGATTCTACTGACCTTGGCTGGGTCTCCTCACATATCAGTTGCTGCCTGGCTGTTGACCGATTTGGATGGCCTTGAGTAGGGCTATGGGAGTATTAATTCTGCTGTGTGTGTGTGTGTGTGTGCACGTGTGAGCGTGTGTGTGTCTGTGTCTGTGTGACTGTGTATGTGTGTGAAAAAGAGAGTGTGTGTTTTAGAACTTAATATTTTTAGAGCTGTTTTAGGTTCACAGCAAAATTAAAAGGAAAATACAGAGATTTCCTATATATCCTTATATCCCACACATGCACAGCCATCCCATTATCAATACCACTCACCAGAGAGTACATTTTTTACCTATATTGGCTCATCATAATGACTCATAGACCATAGTTTACCTAAGAGTTCATACTTGGTTTTATACATTCTATAAGCTTGGGCACATATATAATGACATATATCCATTATTATAATACCATAGAGAGTTTTGCCATGCCCTAAAAATCCTCTGTGATCTGCCTATTCATCTTCCCCACCATCCTGACCCCTGGCAATCACTGATATTTTTGTTGTCCCTGTAGTTTTGCCTCTTTCAGAATGTCATATAGCTGGAATCATATTGTTGTAACTACTTGGATTCATTTAGTAATATGCATTTAAGTTTCCTTCATGTATTTTCATGCTTGAGAGATTATTTCTTTTTGGTGCTGAATAATCTTCCATTGTCTAGGCATACCAATATTTCTTTCTTCATTCATGTACTGAAAAGCACTTTGATTTCTTCCACGCTTTGGCAATTAAGAATAAAGCATCTGTAAACATCTGTGTGGAGATAAATTTTCAACTTCTTTGGGTAAATACCAAGAACAATTGCCAGATCATATGTGAGAGTATGTTTAGTTCTATATGAAACTGCTGAACCGTCCTCGAAACTGGCTATACATTTTGCATTCCCACCAACAATGAATGAGAGTTCCTGCTGCTCCACATCCTTACCAGCATTTGGTATTATCAGTAGTCCAGATTGTAGCTGCTCTAATAGGTATGTGGTGGTATCTTATTGTTGTTTTAATTTGCATTTCCCTTATGACCTATGATGTAGAGCATCTTTTCATAGTCTTATTTGCCATATGTATACCTTCTTTGGTGAGTTAACTGTTCAGGTCTCTGGCCGACTTTTCTAATTTGATCATTTGTTTACTTTTGTTGAATTTTAAGAGTTCCAACTCTTGATCTTGAGGTAGTGAGTTCAAGGCAATGTTGGGTGTAAAGATGACTTAAAAATAAATAAATAAATAAATAAATAAATAAATAAATAAACTTTAAGAGTTCTTTGTATATTCTGGATAACAATCCTTTTATCCTATGTGTCTTTGGCAAATATTTGCTTCCAGTCTGTGGCTTCTTTTTTCATTCCCTTAACATTGCCTTTCACAGAGCAGAATTGCTCTAAAGCTAGTTTATCTGCTATTTCACAAATAGTCACCTAGGTTTCTCTATTTTAGCTTCTAGGAGTGTTATAGTTTTGCCTTTATATTTAGGTCTGTGATCAATTTTGAGTTAACCTTTGTGAAGGGTGTAAAGTCTGTGTTTAGATTTATTTTTTTGCATGTGGATGTCCCATTGTTCCAGCATCATTTGTTGAAAAGACTATCTTTGCTCCATTGCATTGTCTTTACTCTTCTATCAAAGATCATTTGACCATATTTATGTGGACGTATTTCTGGGCTCTCTATTCTGTTCCATTGATCTGTTCATCCTGGTTTTTTTTTTTTTTTTCCACCAGTATATACTGGTTTGAATTACTGTAGCTTTATAGTAGGTATCGAGGTCAGATAGTGTCAGTCCTTCAGCTTTGTTCTTCTCCTATAATATTGTGTTCATAATTCTGTGACTTTTACTTCTCCATGTAAACTTTATAATTAATTTGCTTGTATTTTGATTAGGAATGCATTTAATTTGTAGATCAGTTTTGAAAGAGCTGATGTCTTAACAGTACTGAGTCTTTTTATCCCTCGACATGGACTGTCTATTTATTTAGTTCTTTTTTGATTTATCAGCTTTATGTTTGTTTGTTTGTTTGTTTGTTTGTTTTTCAACAGGCTACCTCCATCATGTTCTCATGGTAACACTGAGGGATAAACACTAAGTGTAAACATTCAAGTATTTTTCAAGTTTCTGCTTGTGTCACAATTGCCAACATACCATTGGCCAAAGTAAACCACATGGCTGACCTCAGAATAAGGGTCGGTGGAATGAACTTCCAATTCTTGCTGTAAGGAGCTTCAAAGTCATGGCAATGGGTGTGGATACAGGGGGAACTGAAGAACTCTCATTAGGGTGACCTGTATGGGACCATATGCAATCAATCTACCACACCAACTTCTTACATTGGACCTTCGTAAAGATGAAATGATGTACTCGAAAGCCCTCAGTAAAAATTATAATACATTTTGTACATCCTGTTACAGAGATTCTCATTATCATCATGACATTTGTAATACAGCTGCCTTGACGGACATAACTTTAGAACAAGGGTCAGCAAACTTTGGCTCTTGGGCCACATTTGTCATATGGCGTCTCTTTATATAACTCACAGACTAAATATGTGTTTATATTTTTAAATGGCTGAAAAAGATAGAATTTTAAAAATAATATTTTATGTAATGTTAAAATTATATAACATTCAAATTTCAATGTCTCTAAAGAAAGTTTTATTGGAATACAGCCAAGCTCATTTATTTTATATATTGTCTATTGCTGCATTTGCACTACAATGGCAGAGTTGAGCAGCTGAAACAGAAATCATGTGGACCCCAGAACCTAAAATATTTATTATCTCACTCTTTACAGAGATGTTTGCTCACCCCCTGTTGTAGAATACTTAAATGGATCTTACATTTTTTTAACAGACATTTCTAAAGACGTCTAGCATGGTGATGTGGGTCACTCCTCTAAGATTCCTCAGTGAAAATTTGGAAGGTTGAAGAGTGATATTATACGATTTTGACTGGCAGTACTAATGTACCTTCTTTGTCAGCTTATCTTCTACATGTTTTTTTTTTTTTCTTCCCTCACTGCTCTTTTGCTTTATTTAATCTTTCAACATCACATTAGCTGGCTATCCCTCTGCAGTGTCCTTGCAGCTCAGGTTTGGGCAATTAACTGATGTGAGTCTCAGTGACCAGTTGTTCCCTGCAAAGTTCATCTCAAGGAGAAGTCCAGTTCTGGAAGCACCCTGCCAATATTCCCATCTGTCAGAAGTAGCAAGAACTAGAACCCCCCCAGCTGGAGCCTGCTGGCTCTGACCTAACATTTTAGGCTCCAACAAGGCAGAACCCCTCAGACATAAGTGTATATTTAGTAAAAGAAATAGCTTGATGGAGAATTCAAATATTCTGACTCTAAATATTAGAATAGTGCTATATTGTGCTATAGTCATGGTTCCTTAGATGTTTAGCTCATAATTACATTTTCTACTTTATGTTTATTTAACAATTTAAATATATAATGTTGTTGTTAAATAATTCCACGTCAGAATTAAAACCCCACACGTAAACATAACACCATGCTTATATATACTGTTTCCGTTTTTAACTACGTAGACTTACCTATGTATTTGATTTTATGAATAGTCATTAAACTAGTGTGAATAATTTTATATAACTCTGCTTTTATCCTCATGCTGGATTTTAAAGTTCCTTTCTAACTCACTTCCATTTCTTACTTTGGGATTAGCTCATTTTCAATGCTAACATAAGGTTCTGAGTGTTTAGTGCATTTGGGGATCAAAATGCCATCAATTTTGCCCAGAGCTACCAGCCACAAGGCATGTCCTCTGCCTTCGGAGATTTCCTGGCTCAGGCAGCAGTTGTCTTAGCACTGCTTTGTCTCAGAATTTGCCTTCCCAGTCATTCTCTCTCAACTGATAAAATAAGAAATTTCCATCTTATTTCTTCTCTTGACAGCGAATGCCTTATCTATGACTACTTTCTCCAGTCATAAGGAATTGTCATTCCAACAACCTGAATCAGTTACTTGAACTCTATACACATCTTTCCTTTCAAATACTGAAAAAGAGAGATTATAGTCAGGTAACTACATCTTGCAGCAACAGCATTCAACTGGCATTTCACAACCAAATATGAGTGAATATTTTCCCCTTTACTCTAAACAAAGTAGGAGATGTCTTCCTTCTGCCTAGTACAGTTCAGTGAATTGTTCTGATAAGTGGAGCTTGAAATGTAAAAACCTAAGTCAGCATCTAATACTTTTTTAAATGGTCGTTTGAATCATATGTGCTGAAAACTGATAGCAGGCCAATTGGTAGAAGAGCAATATTAAGGCATCGGTGCCCTAGAAAGAACCAATATGGATGTTTCAGAAAGTATAAATTAGTCTACTTCATAAACCTCTTGAGAATGGTTTGTTCATCTGATCCTCATTCTCTTTTGTTTCAAAATCATTCTGATAGTTGTCTATGTCAAGTTTTTATTATTTTAAACCATTCTGAGTGTAGTTTAGTAATGTCGTCACAACCACTGTTCCCTCGTGCAGCACAAAGATAGTTCCTCGGTCATCGAGAGCAAGAGGAGAGCAAGTGGAGGGCACTGAAGAGTACTCTCACAGAGCCTTTTGCCAGTGCCAGAGAACCGCTCTACTGAGAGGCGTGAAGGCACCATTTGGAGACGGCTAATGACATAAAGTAGGAGGCATTCTCACGAAGAACACCAACTCGTACACCTAGGACTGAGGGGGAAAGAGTGTGTGGCACAGAAGCACTTTTCTGTGATTGTCCACATCCACTCTTCGCTCTTGTTCAGCTGGCATTAAAGTTGTCCACTTTGTCTTTTTTTAATTCTAAAGATGTCAAACAATTCAAAGGCTGAAAATATGTTGGGGAAAGCCCTATTAGCCAATTAAAGTGGTGAGTGATAAGTCTGGTACAGAAGGACAAAATACCCTCTGACCAAAGTCCTCGGGTCCTGTTGGGGAACTTTGAAGAGAAAACGTACTGTCCTAAATGCACAACATGAAAAGGGGACAAAGGCAGATGGGAAAAGAGGGCAGGGGACTGCTCTCCTTTTGTCATCGCCTGACTGTTTACCCTTTCATATTTATTCCTTTAGCTTGTGTTTGTGTGTTTGTTTGGGCCCCTTCCCTTTCTCCTTCCTTTCCTATTGAAGGTAAGAGCTATTGTAAACCTGCAGGAACTGAGGCTTCTGTTGTGTTCTCCTTTATGGGAACAAAAAGACATTGATGGTGTGAAGCATTCAGAACTTACTCTGGCCTGTTGACTTCAAAGCTGAGAGCATATTGTACCCTTTCCAATATTTTGAGTTATGTTAACTGCTGAAGAGAAACATGACTTTTGGTCATCAGGAAAAGTTCCCGTGAGGTTGCAGGGGCACAAAGCTCCAAAGTCATTCTTTTAATGAAAGTAATATATATGGACTAATCCCTTTGAAACCTGTTATTGACAGTGCAGGATGGAGGTGGTGGTGGAGGTGGGGGTGGGGGGGAAATAGTGTGTGACTTTTTCTGAGCAACACATGTTACAAAAGTCTTTGCCACGTATAACTT
This sequence comes from Lynx canadensis, assembly GCF_007474595.2. Lineage (NCBI taxonomy): Eukaryota > Metazoa > Chordata > Mammalia > Carnivora > Felidae > Lynx > Lynx canadensis. The sequence goes on along the minus strand of NC_044310.1, from coordinate 151,545,334 downwards.
GTTTCCCTGTTTCTCCCATTTATACTCTATCAAGGTATTGCCATTCAGAGACTGTTTTCTTAGTACCTTCCTAGCAAAGGCAGAGACTAATAGGTTAATGGTGGCAATAGCTGCTCTAGTGCAAGAGTTCTAAAAAGGTAGTGCCTTTCAAAATCTCTGCTGATACAGAAGACCCAGAAATGACATCGAGAATATTGCTTTAGGAAAATACTCAGCCCGGCTGGCATACACTGAATGAAATAGGGGCAAGAATATCACACAGTCTGCAGTTGCCCTTAAAAATCCCTGTTCCTTGCCTCTTGGTTTTCAAGCTTTGCCTGTTATTTTTAGATAAGGGTGTTTTTCAGCTATGCGCAAATAATAATTAAAAATATAATCATTATTTTTAACATCTTATAGGTAAGTGTTTTATATGGTTATTGAATTGAAATGACGCTGAAAAAAATCATTGTAGGAATCAAAAGCAAAAATTGCAAAATGGTGATGTGCGGGCCATATTGAGACCGCAGATGTGTTTGGTTTGATCTACAGTGTTCTAGAAGAATGTGTGTCAACTTTTTAAATCTTTGAATTTCACATGAAAAAGTCAAGGTCTCAACTTCTCCCCAAACCCTGGAAGATTTTGCTCTACTAGGCTTACATTCTCAAATGGCAAAATTGGCTGGCTCCAAAGGGCAGCTCTGACCAGTTTTGCCAGAATTCCTGACACCAGTCCACATCCTTACACAATGTATGTGCCTCGGACCTGCACCCCTCACTCAGCACGCATGTGTGCTCTCTGCCCTGAAGGCTTCCGAGTGTGTGATCTTCGTTCTAAATTTTTTTTTAAGTTTATTTATTTATTTTGAGAGAGGGAGAGAGAGTGAGCACGAGTCAGGAAGAGGTAGAGAGAGAGAATCTCAAAGCAAGCTCTGCGCTCCCTCTGCAGAGTCTGATGCAGAGTCTCGAACCCACGAACAGTGAGGTCATGACCTGAACTGAAGTCAAGAGTCAGAAGCTTAACCAACTGAGACACCAGACACCCATGACCTTCATTCTAAAAAAAAAAAAAAAAAATCCAAATAAAAGTGTGTCTTTTCCCAAATATGAGTGGATAATAGTGCTAACATGCTTGTACTTTCTGAGTTATGTACACATAAATACTGTTTTATGATGACACTTTGTGCAGTTCTACTGCAAGCTTCCCCATAGTATCAGTACCAAAGGGTTGACAGTAGGCATGGGTCATCAGCAAATCAAAAGGAAGAAAAGCAGAAAGTTCTAAACTTACCAGAGTTTTAGTCAAAAACATCTAGAAATAAACGAGGCTAATTTTATCATACATGTGTATGTCATATTTTCCAGGTTACCGTTGTTTTTGTTTCAAATTACTATGGTAGTTCCCATAGTCATTTTAGTGCTACAGTCCATAAAGGATTTATTGAACTAATTCTAAGCAACTGGTTATCAAAGTTTCTTTTGTATCCTGGAGATAATTTTGGATGTCAGATTTATGTCATGTGGCTATGGAGTGAAGCTATTTTAACATCTAGCCAATTCTACTCACCTAATTGGCAAATCTTTGGTTGTCGCTTTTGAAAACTACTGTATTCCTATTCACTCTTTTCTCCTTTTTATCTCATTATCTTCTTTGCTTGATGACCGTGCATGTGCAAAAGGGTGAGTTCTGTCCAAAATTCACTCTCAAATGATGCCATTGGTTTTATAGTTTGTTTCTTTATTTGTTTATTGATTTATTTGAGAGAGAGAGAGAGAGAGAGAGAGAGAATATATGAGTGGGGGAGGGCTGGAGAGAGATGGACAGAAAGAATCCCAAGAAGGCTCCACTCTGTCAGTGTACAGCCTGATGCGGGGCTGGATCTCAGGGACTGTGAGATCATGACCTGAGCCCAAATCGAGTCGGATGCTTAACCGACTGAGCCACCCAGGTGCCCCTCAAATGACCCAGTTTTATCCCTTCAACATCTACTATTGAATAATCAAACTATCTGCCTTCATAATTTTAGCAACAATGTGTACTTTAGGGCACATTTTATGTAGGTTCAATAAACATTCAGAGGGAAGATATTTAAGGGATGGAGAAGGTAGAGAAGTACTTAGGAGGGACTTGAATAGAGCATTAGCAGTAAGTAAACTAGGCAAAAGGTATTCTAAACACAGACAACGAGAAAAACAAAGGCTCAGAGGAAAACAAAGGCTCAGAGATAGGGTGTGCTTTGAGATGTAGGGTATAGTATAAACAGATTGGTTGGCTAGACTAAAGTCTGCAAAAGAAGTTAAGGGCAGAATGTGGTGGCCCTTGAATTCCAAGGTTAAGAGCGCAAAGTTTATTCTGTATGGATAAGAAATAACCACAGAAAACTCAGACGAGGGAATGATGCCATAGCTCTTAGGCAGCTAATTGGAAACGGTGTTTATTCATGTAACATTTATTAGGTATATGTTATGTACTTAAATGTGCACATGTGTATACACACACAGTATTAAAATATATAAGCAAGAACAGAGATTAAAATATAGAATTAATCTTAGAAGAAGCAAGATAAACACAGGAAGACTAGTTAGGATATTACTATAATATGCAAAGCTGCTACTTGTGCAGACGATCCCCAACTTATGATGGTTGAACTTTATGATGGTGCAAAAGCAATACATATTCAGTAGAAACCATACTTCGAATTTTGACTTGTGAGCTTTTCCCAGGCTAGCCATATGTTTGCCATACTCTCATGATGCTGGGCGGTGGCAACACAAGGAGCTAGTGACCCCAGTCAACCCTGTGATCACAGAGGTAGACAACCGATACACTTACAACCATTCTGTACCTGTACAACTATTCTGCTTTTCATTTTCAGTACGGTACTCAATTGCCTGAGCTTCTCAACACTTTACTATAAAATAAGCTTTGTGTTAGATGATCTTGCCCAACTGTAGGCTAATGTAAGTGTTCTGGGCACATTTAAGGGAAGCTAGGCTAAACTACGCTGTTTGGTGAGTTAGGTGTATTAGATGCACATTCAGTTTCCAATATTTTCAACTTGCGATGGCTTTATTGAGACATAGCCCTATTATGAGGTGAAGTAAATGGCCTTTTCCATTTCAGACACACATAAACACTCACGTGTACGCGCGCGCGCACACACACACACACACACACACACAATTTCAGTCATACTGAAATGTTCTGACAGCCCCACTTCACCTTCTATGCAAGCAGTCAAGAACCTCTGTTCTAGTGCATCACTCTTACAGATGGTTACCATCTTATCCATCAGTTGTTGTAGGGGATGGAGAGCATGATAATAACCCCTGGATCAGGAGGTTTGGTTTTCAGGAATTTACTCAGTCACCACCAACAAAGGAACCAGGACCCGGATCCGGAGATTCTCTACACTTCACTATCACATTATGACTCCTTAAAGCCAACACTTACACTGTGCTTATTCTAAGCCAGACCTTATTTTCGATGCTTGATCTTAAATTTATATCAGTTTTTAATACCTCTTCAAATATTCTTTTTTGGTCTCCAGGATCAAAATGGATTTTATTTAATCGCCATGGTAGATATAGGATGTAGGTACTAGTATCATCTTTATTTTGTAAATGATAAAATTAAGGCATATTTGGAACGTTGCAGATTATTAGAGCTACACACCATTTTAATGGTGAGTTTCAGCGTATTACTGCCCCACTACTCTCTATCACTGAATCTAGGCTGGATTCTTTCATCTGCACGATTACTTAAATTGTAGCAGCAACAACATAAGAACAATCGTTTATTGGGTGCCTGCCATGCGTTTCCATACCATGTGTTGAATATTAGGTGGTTCTAAACATATACTCACTTTTTCTACTTCATGGCTGTCCCACCTGTCATTCTGCCACTCTGATCTTCCTTGTCCCTAGGCCTGGATGGCACCCACAGTATTTCTTTGTCTTGTCTTTCTCAAGGATGACAGGGAGTGTACATAAGGTGGCTGATTGACTGTTCTATGGGTGCATATTATACACTTACGAGTTCTCACTACTCCCAAAAGGCATTCTACTCATCTCCGGTAATTCTCTTTTGCACTCTACTGAACAGCTATTCTCAGGTTTTACCCTCCCAGAAGCCCCCGGTTTCTGCCCCTGCATGCTTCATTCTCAGCTGACAGCCATGGAAAAGGTGAGTTTCCTCAGCTTTACTTTTCTCACGCTGACAAGTCCCTTTTTTATTCTCACCTAGCTCTTTCCTTTCCTTTGATCTTGTCTTAAAGGATGAGGTGTTCCCCTAGAGGAAGCTAATTGGTCTACTTTTGCTTCTAAGCCTGTGTCCTGCAATTCTTTCAGGACTTTGATCCTCAATGGGTTTTTTTTTTTCCTTAATTCTTTTTTTCTTTCTCTGGTCCCTGTCTCATATTCCTTGACCTTCAGATATGTTTAAAACATATCTTAGATTTTAGTAAACCAAGACTTTCTCTGGACCTTGATAACACTCTGCCTACTATCTTAAAATTTTAAATTATTTTGTCTTAATGACCCCCACCCTACAGTAGTCAATGCTTCATTTATTTATTCAACAAATAACTGTGGAGTGCCTACTATATGCTAAGAACTATCCCAAGCTGTAACAAATTAACAGTAAACAAAATAAAAGTTCTTATGGAGCATAGATTGTAGGAAGGAGACCGGTAATATGTAAGTAAGAAAATACTATACTATGTTTGAAAATAAGCGCTAAAAAGAACAGGGCAACTGGGTAAATCAGTCAGTCAAGCATCTGACTCCTGATTTCAGCTCATGATCTCACGGTTTGTGGGTTCGAGCCCTGCGTCAGGTTCTGCACAGAGCCTGCTTGGGATTCTCTCTCTCTCCCTCTCTCTCTGCCCCTCCTCCACTCATGCTCCCTCGCTCTCAAAATAAATAAATAAACTTAAAAAAAGAGCTAAGAAAAACAGTGAGTAGGCAAGGACAATGGGAAGTGGGTAGGGATTTTGTCATTTTAAATAGGGCAATGAGGGAGGGTGTGAGGAAACATTTGAGGAAAGTTGCGATGAAAATGAGAGAGCAAGGTTTATGGTTAGATCTGGGCAGGAAAGGAAGCAAGTGTAAAGACCCCAAGACTGAAGAGTATCTGGTGATTCAACAGATCTGGAAATTCAAGATTAGTCTGGCCAAAGCAGAGAGAGTGAGAGAGGGACAGTAGTGAGAAATGATGTCAGATGTATCAGATGATGTCACTTATCTGCTTCTACTATATTCCATCCTACCTTTTGCCTCTTTTGAATACTCATTACATATTTCTTTTATGTCAGGTATATCTATATACATGCCCCATGTCTTTTATTTGAACATCACCTTCTTTTAATTTTTTTTTGAAATAGTTTTATTTATTTTTGAAAGAGAGACAGAGCACGAGTGAAGGAGGGGCAGAGAGAGAGGGAGGCATGGAATCCAAAGCAGGTTCCAGAATCTGAGCTGTCAACACGGAGCTTGATGTGGGGCTTGAACCCACGAACCATGAGATCACGACTTGAGATGAAGTCGGATGCTTAACCGACTGAGCCACCCAGGGTCCCCTGAACATCACCTTCTTTAAACAGAGTTTAACGTTGTTTACCATTGGATCCCTCACAGACCGTAGTTTTGTTCCTTTGATACAATATATGTTCTTGATCAATATTTCTTTAATGGAATTAAGTGAAATAAGTGATGACTTTTAAAATAAGGCCTTTCTTTACGAACGTATTTTAAATTGTTTAAATTATTTTTTAGATGATGGCTGCTATAAGCCACATAGTTCATGGTAAAGACCATCTAATTCATACCCTTCTATTTTAGGCGTAATGATATCTAAATTTGGCTGTTACCAACTGACGTCAGAGCCTTCTCCCTTAAAGGTTAATAATCCTAGTCCTTTTTACCTTTTTTGAATTTATGAATTCTGTGCTTGCTTTTTTAAATCTAAAGGAGCACCAAATGCGACTTCAAATTCGTGGCCAAGATTAAAAATCCTTAAACAAAAATAAAAATCAATTAGATGTTTTATAGTCACACAGATTTAGATTCTCGTCCTTTGATTTCCAAATGCAAGAAGGAGAAATAATGTTCTGTAAATGCAAAACCTCTTAAGGGAAAAATATGGACTGTCAAGAGATGTGTTAATAAGTTGTGTCCTTGAGCTTAAGTGAATGCACATTCTAGTGTACTGTGAGGGAACACCATGAAACTGGAGATGTTCCTTGGCTTTCAGAAATAGAAAGCTTCCCCACTCCAACTGTGCTCATTAAAGGTCTCAGTAACACACATTGTAAAAAATAAAGTGCTGGTTTAAATGACCAGAACAACCTCTAACTGTGGTTATTACCTTCTTAAGTACGAGAGGCGGTTTTAAGCAGTTTTTATTTCCTATGTGGACGAGCATTATTTCCAGCCTCTTCCCTCCTACAGGCAGCTGCATTTCGATGGTGGCTGACATGACTTCTCTGTGGGTGAAAGCAATTACAGGCAAATAGTTTATCAAGCACTCTGAAAACTGTAGAAATAAAAAAAATATTTTACAGGGATACCAGATAGTATATTTTTTTGGAGGGCTTTGAACATCCTTCATTATACAAAATGGATAATTATGGATAAAAACTGTGGTAAGGCATACCTGAGCTCTTGACTGGGCCCAGCCACATGCCTGCTGTGACCTTGTCAGTTTACCTAACACGTCTGAACCTCAGTCTCCTCTTCTGTAAAAGGGGGGTAACAAGGGTCCCTGCTGTATGAAGACTGAGTAATGCATGTGAAGGCCGTAGCAGACACTCATGCCGTATATAAGAACTGCTCCTATCATCATCATCGACAATATCATCATTATTCATGTTAGCATCATGATCATTTCTGCTGCAGCCGTTTTTCATGGAGATTACAGCATCTTCCCCCACTGTTTCATTTTTGAAAACAGTTTTGGTTTCTTAACGTTTCTGTAGATTCAAAGGTGGACTTTAAATGATTTCCAAGGTTTGTTAATGTTGGCTAAGTCATCCTAAGGGCATCAAAGCCCTCCCTGAGCCCTCCTGTCTTTGGGTGATGGAATGCAAAAGATTTTTCATTTAGCAGAGCACTTTTCTGTGACTCAAAAGTGTACCTCTGTGGGCATACACAGCAGAGGCTTAACTGAAATATCAAAAACTTTGAAATGTAAAGTCTGACTTTCAAATCAAGTACATTTGTGTAGAGTGTGTTTTCTTTCCAATGTTCTAATTTTATGGCACCATGAATGCTCCAGCTGGAAGCACTGGCTGACAGTTGGTTTCGAGTGTGTTAACTTAATTTTTAATGCATTTTTAGGATTTTCCCTGTTTGGTACCCAGAATTCATTGATAAGAAGAACATTCACTGACTTCAACCCTAAATACCAACTTTTTGCTGGATGTGCTTAGCGAGGTTTTAGCTGTGTGAAGACTAATTTAAAATCTAAATCTAAAATGACCTGAGTTTGGTTTTGCTAGTCACTCATAATACAACACAGTCCATTTTATCAGTCCAAGGATCATAATGGGTACCATTCATTGGACAAATCCCTGAACACCAGTTTAGTGTATTTTCGCAATTTATACTATAACAAATTTACACCTGATGAGACACAAAAGAGTTAAGTCCAGGCATAATTTCCCTTTGAGGCATGAGGCAAACAACGTGAATCCACTTCATTGTTTCGATGATCTGAAAAGGCAAATGTTACATAATTCTACAGCCTTCCCACAAGTGAGAGGAGAGCTCAAGATTTATAAATCTTATCTGTTTGAGTAGGTCCCTAAAGATAATAAAATTGCCACTACACCCGTTAGTTACTCAAATTTGCTATTTTTAAAATACTTTTAAAATGTGCCACCTCTGACCTGTTTTCATTTAAACAGATATTGTCTTTAGTTTCTAGATAAAGAAACAAGCATAGAGAATGTGCCCATGGTTCTGGTACCACTCTGTTATTGAATAATCTATGTGACGTACATGTAAATTCTATAATACATACACCAATTTTGGGTGTTAGATTGCTTTGGGATAAATTACCTAAATGTTATGAGATGTTCATCAGTTTTTCTCTTGATTCTAGTATTATTTAATCATTTACGTATAGCTTTTCAGTTTGTAAGTAGAATGTATGATAATAGAAATGAAGTATGATTTATAAAAAAAATCCATAATGACAAGCTATTTAAAAGTACTAAGAATTTTAACTCATTTAATTTAGTTTTTTTTTCTATTTTAATTTTGTCAAAGCACAGATTTACAAAAATATGAAAACTTTTTTTGTTATGAGCTTTTTTCCCTTGAATGTATTTTTCTTTATCTCCAACTCTACTTCAAATCAGACTTTGACTAAGAGGCCGTGGGGGGGGGGGAAATATTTGTGTAGGTTTTTGGTATCTTTGTATACTCTGCCTGGCCAGAAAACCATTTTGTCTTCAGTCACCTATAAAGGCTAATTGGAGGTCATGATTTTCTGAAATCAATTGACTAATTCTCAAGCTCAAAACAGCAGAGAATCTGGAGAGGGGAACCGAGAAAAGTATTTCTCCCATTGCGTGGTTTCTCCTTCTGTCTCATGGAGCTGGAAAGAGAAACTCTAACTGCATGAGGCTGGGAATTTTTTTTTATTTAATCAAATATTTAAAAGTAATAATTCTTCCAAAAGACACATCTGAAATTTTGACCCTTACTTTCAATCTGAATCAAGGCATACAATTCATAAACAACAGCCTATAATTTCTGTGCAACCAAATGTTGCATTTCAATTCAGTGTTAACTCATGGGAGAAAAAATAATGTCCGTAATGTCTTTCCCTGAGATTTCAATAACTTAATTGCTTTTCTAATTGCCTTTTTTTTTGGTTGACCATATTAAAGTAAGAATAATGCTTTGTCATTACTTTTTATCTTTTAATTATGAAATCTATAAACACCTGACTACCCTAGAAATAAGTACATTTCTCTAGGGGAACAAAAATACAGAAAGCATTCTATGATTTAGTCAAAGTCAAACATAATTTCAGTGATTAGAGAGGCATAACAGGATATCCAAAACTATATTTTTACCTTGGAAAATATTATCTTAATATTTTTCAGAAAGCTCACCTATATTGTTTTTTGCTAATGTTATAGTTTTCACTGCAACCCTTTAAAATATATTTTAATAGCAGAAGTCATAAATCGATATTACCGTAAATTGGTATTTTACATCTTTACATTTTCCCATGTTAATAAAAAGCTTTCTTATATTCTTTTTTCTGTTCTTTCCCGAGAAACTCACATATAATTTTGAACATTTGGCAGGTTGCTTACTTAATTAAAGCACCTTCTACCATTCCTGTCATTTTCTTAAAAGTATATAGGGAGCCTCAGAAGTGCTAGAAGTTCTAGCCACGAGACACTTGAGTTACCATTTCAAATGACTTCTGTCATCCTCCCAGTACCATAATGACTATGGTAACAGGCTAGTAAAAGCCAGCGTTAGTCCTAGGCCAAATGGTGAAGTAGTTAAATTTAAATTTTATGCCGCTTTATTTCTTATATGTGTTTTAAAATCCCTACTGGCTCCTGGGTTGTTCAGTCGGTTAAACATCTGACTCTTGATTTCTGCTCAGGTCATGGTATCATGATCATGAGATCGAGCCCTGCCTAAGATTCTCTTTCTCCCTTTCCCTCTCCCTCTGCCCCTTCCCTGCTCTCTCACTCACTCTCTCTCTCTCAAAATAAATAAATAAATAAATAAATAAATAAATAAATACTTCTTAAAAAGAGATTGCTATCATGTAGACTTTATATATAAGGTTTAACATCATCTGTGTTTAAATATAGATGTGTCATTTGGAACTGGTTATTTTAATGCAAAAACTATTATGAAATAATAAAATAGATTACATAGTGATCCAAACTGTCTATCGCTCTGATATGTCATATTTCTGTGAGTTTTTGTTGTTTCTCTCAAGTATACATGCTTAAATGCTTGAAGTTTGCTTACATTCTCCGTGATTTAGGTGACCCGTACATAAAGTAGAGATAATAACGTTAGCCATTTCATGGGTTGTTGTGGGGATCAAATGAGATATTACATAATGCATGATACATAGTAATAGCTGTTACCAGCTATGATTAGCTATTGTGATTATTTACCTCCAACTACTGTCATAATGAGCTATGAAAACTCTTCTTTCTTCTGACTGTCTATCATATGCAATACTTTTTTTTTTCATCATTCATACCACCCTGACGATGGTTCAGGTACTTGCAGCTTCCTGAATTAGTGCCACGTAACACTCTTCGCATGAGCGTTATTAAGTTCCTACAAAGACCTAAGGTATTGTAGGAACCCTATATTTCCAAAGATGAATTAAACATTATCCCTCAATAAACATTTGGGCTAATTAAGAAGAAAGAAAATAGGCAGAGGTTTATAATTAATATGACTAAAGAAGATAAAAAGAAAAGAAAAAGAAGAAAAAATAAACTGGCAAAGAAACCGTTAGGAGTGGGTACTCCAGACACAGAGATCAGCTTGTTGTTAAGATCAGCTTACCAGAATGCTAAGAAAGAAAGAACTAGAGATGCAGTTCTTTAAATTCATGAATAATAATGTAACTGGGAATTTGACTTTTTTTCCCTTCAGATATTGGAACACATGTCTTGGGTTTTCTTATCACATCTACAGTACACTATTTGACACATTATCATGGGATAATTGTTGCGATTATTTTTAGAGTATTTTTAAGCAATCCAAGCAAATGATGAGTAACATCGTCTGAGGCACAGTATTTCAGTTGATTGCACTAAAGTGATAACACATTATATTCAAGGTGAGAACCAGATGTCTCTACCTGATGGTGTGTCATTTATTTGACAAAACAAATTGATATCATACAACTTATTTTACTACCGTGCCTAATCTATGCACAATGTAGTGTAATAGCCTCAGGATTTCAATACTCTGGCAGGATGGAGGGAGATACTGAATAGAGATCTAGATTTGTCTGATTTCTGAAGAGAATATTGTGTTTCTCACAATCAGTAGTAACACTGATGATGGTAATAATATATTGAATTTGTTTATGGTTCATGTGGGCTGATATTTCTCGGTTCTTGCTTTGAAAGGACTTAACGTTTGGAAGACAATATTTTATCACCTTGTAATGCCTTTTAAGAAATTGAAATAGGCTAAACTATAAAATTCTGTTGAGCACCAGGATATAATCTTTAATTTGATTTTAAATGTTTATGAGGTTAAACTCTAACCCTTAAGCCTAATTTTAGATTGTGTAGTAAGAGGAGTTTAGAGGTGTTTTGGAGCGTTATGAGATTATATTTTAAATATAACATTTTCTACGTGCAAAATCACTGTTTCTAGCAGAATCTAGCCTATCTGGACCCTTCTGTCAGTACCATTTTTTCTAGGCACTTTGGTGCTGAGAATAGTAATAGGTAAAATAATTTTTAAAAGATGAAAATACTATGTTAATGGATTTCAACCAGGATTTCTTTTGAAATTGTCTGTAAGCACTTTTTGAGCGTTTCCAAGTAGATTAAATATTTATTATATATCTAATATTTATAATTTATATATATTTATCAAATGCAATAATTTTCAGATAACTTATCGATGATATACAACTGGCAAAATTTGTATTATACATACCCTACGGAAAAAAATTCAGATATTTACAATAGATAGACTATAAATAAAATCTGAACCACAAGAATGAGAATGCCCTAATTATTTATATTTGACAATATTCAAAATAGCTTTCTTTTTCTCATTCCCCAAAGCCTCCTTTAGAACCATTTCCTTTTGACAGTGTCCTTAGTAACAATTCATTGACTGTATTATAATAGTTCTGCAGGTTCCAGGAGTGCAGTATACTTGTCATTCCTTATTAACAGAGCACCTGATTATGTGAAACTCTATTGGTCTAGCTGGTTATGAAACCAGTGCTCTGGTACATAGGCCAAACACAAGAATAATTTTATTATGAAAGAGCAACCCCAAAGCCTTAAAGAGAGCAACCAATATTTAACTATTTTAATAAGCCAAAACTCTGATTTTAAAGACACCAAAACAGATTTGTTGTATCGTGTTCATCCAGGAAAAAAAAAAATCTAACTGAATGAGCAACAATCTTCCAATTTGTTAAAAGCCTTTGACAGACTCAAAAAAGGAACAGATTCTTAAATGTTAAGGAAAAAACTGAGAGCAACAGCTTTTAAACCTCTGACACAATCACTAAGAAACAGATTCTGTTAGCTTCAAAGAAATTGGAAAGGATCTTTATTTTTCAAATATGCTGACAGTCATAAAGTAATGGATTTTTTAAAAGAAGAGACTCCTTGCAAACATTTACATTTTTTACATGTAGAATTCTGGAGTAGTTGTCTACTAGAGCAAGGATGGCAGTTTTGTCATATTTAATTCAGCCCTCTTTCCTTTCTCATGCACACCAAAAATAAGTATTTCAAATCATGATCATTATAGAGGAGAAACTTTCCCACTGAAAGGAAAGCAGAGAAACTGGCCAACAGGGATCTTGGGGACATCTGCAGAAGGTCATCAGCTTGTGGGATGACTGTGGATTCGGAAGAGCACCTCACAGCTTCATAGCAAAAGTGTAAATGGATGAAAAGTGTTCGCTTTTGGTCTTTTCCTTACAGTAATATTTGAAATGTCTTCCTCTTCCTCTTGGCTGGGACTTTGGAGATGGTGTACCTCATCATGCCTCTGCCCCCAAACTCACCACTCCCTTCCCATTTACAACATCATGTCACTTGCTCCAGTGGGGAGGGTGTGGGGTGGGGTGGGGGAGAGCCAGTTGCAACTTTGGATATATTCAGATATTCATTGGGAACTCTCAAAAAAAATTTTTTTGAAAAGGAAAGGAAATATGTGATGCTTTATTGAGCTTAGGGTTCTTTCTACCACCCCTGGAATTATACTATGGAGGCAAATATCAAGTTAAAAATGTGGTCATAGTTCCAAGGTATCACTGTTTATTTTACTGGGGGGAAAATCTATCTTTCCTTAGTTTTCTAGGCCATGTTATTTGCCTTTCTTTGTTTCTCTTCTCACTTACATACTTAAGAAAAATGGACAGGGGAAGGTAGTGGAGGGGGGAGGGGGCACATACTCTTAGAGATGTAGAAGTTGAATGGCTCTTTCTGTACTGTTCAAAGTGAAGACTCACTTTATTTTCAATATTATGAGAGGAAGTTGTGATCACCAGGAACAGGAAAGACCGTTTTTTAGAGGTGATTATTGACTGTCCATTTGTCAGTTACTAAATTAAAAGCAAATATAAAGGAGGCTGTAAGGGGCGCCTGGGTGGCTCAGTTGGTTAAGCGTCCGACTTCGACTCAGGTCATGATCTCAAGGTTCATGAGTTTGAGTCTTGCGTCGGGCTCTGTGCTGACAGCTCTGAGCCTGGAGCCTGCTTCAAATTCTGTGTCTCCTTATCTCTCTGCCCTTCCCCTACTCTCTCTCTCTCTCTCTCTCTCCCTCCCTCTCAAAAATAAAATAAAACATAAAAAAATTAAAAATAACATTAAAAATATATAAATGTTTGAAAAACAATTGAATATGAAATAAAGGCAAGAATCCATCCCTTAGGAATATTACTGAATAGTAAATAGGAATAGTAAATTACCGAATGCATATTGATACAGTTTCAGCATGTTTTTGATCAAAATAAATTTGGGGGGGAATAAGGTTAAGATGTTTAAAGTTTAAAACTGCAACTATGGCAGCCATTGGTTTGTTTTCTGGATTTATAGCCAAAGGGAAGGGAGGCAAGGGAGATGGGCAAATTGGTAAAGGGAGAGGGAGATACAGATTCCAGTTACGGATTGAGTAAGTCATGGAACAGCACAGGAATTATCGTCAATGATACTGTAATAGTGTTGTATGGTGACAGATGGTAGCTACACTTGCCGTAAAGGTAGCACGGACATATAGAGATGTTGAATCACTATGTTGTACACCTGAAACTGATGTAACATTGTGTGTCAACGCTACTGAAAACACAAAAACAAAAACTGACAATTTGCTTGGCCAAAGAAAATATTTTCCTGCCCAGTAACTGTTTCAGAATTAAATTCACTCTAGCGCAAAACATAAACTTGAGAGTGTAATACTTAACAGGTGAGGAAGAGTAATTATCATCTAAAGGGTATCTGAAATGCACTAAATATTTAAGATGCATTTTTTCCCTTAACCTTTACAACAATCCTTTGATATTTGTCTCATGGTTTCCATTTTATAGATGAAGAAATTGAAGTTTCTGGAGATAAAGTAGGTTCTCTCTAAATAAATACAAAGCCTGGAAATGAAATACAGGTCTGTCTGACTTGAAGCGAGTGCTTATTCTAATATCCAATTCTTTGAGTTTTGCTCAAATGCAACTGATTCTTAAGACTCTCTAATTTTGAGCTATTATAAAAAGAAATGGGAGTCATATTAAGTACGAAGCTTTTCTTTTGAGAAAAATATGGCATATTAATAATAAGTCTTGGAGAGATAAAATTATGCAATGATAGTAAAAAAAGAGGTAGATTATAGTTATCCTATGAAAACTTATATTCACTGACCCAGAGAAAAGGCAAAACAAATCATTATAAGGGAGATAGTGCTCACAAGTTGGCGTGGCTTTCTATCCATAATCGTAAGCACTAGAGTGTATACTGTTTTCAGACAGAGGCATTAATTTCACAGGATAAAACACTCTCTCACTGCTATCCATTCATATGTGCAAAATGTCATCTTGTAGCAGTTAAATGTTTCACGGGTCTGATTTGTAAAAACAGAAGAGTAACAGGCTCAAGAGTTGAGAAGAGGGAATTAGGAGAAAACTGAGTGAGAGGCTACGGTTTTCAGGTCACCTATCCCAAGTTTGTGAGCTTTGCATCCCGTCCATAAGTGCTATGAACACTGTGTGAGTAATGAGGTGGCATTAATTTTAGGAACCCTAAAATCTTGGGGCACCTGGGTGGCTCAGTCGGTTGAGCAGCTGACTTCAGCTCAGGTCATGATCTCACCACTTGTGAGTTCCAGTCCCACCTCAGGCTCTGTGCTGACAGCTCAGAGCCTGGATCCTGCTTCGGATTCTGTGTCCCGCTCTCTTTCTGCCCCTCCCTCGCTCCTGCTGTGTGTGTCTCTCTCTCAAGAATAAATAAAACATTTAAAAAAATTTAAAAAGAAACCCTAAAATCTTGTAGTCAAACTATGAACAACGTACTTTGGGAAAAGTAATATTCTTATTGTTCATGTCCAGAGATTGAGACACAAATAATATGAAGCTGTTTTTCACAGAAAGAAACTAAGAGATAAGAGATTAAAATGGCAGGAATAGAAGATGAAGCACCTTGAGGTACACCAAAGCTAGTTGTCCACTCATTAAGTCTCCCGAGCAATAGATTGACAACTGGTTATTACTATCTTTTTATGTTTATTGAAACATTTTGAGAGAGAGAAGGGGATAGAGAGTGAGCAGGGAAGGGGCAGAGAGAGAAGGACAGAGAGAGTCCAAGCAGATTCCGCACTGTCAGCACGAAGCCCAAGACAGGGCTCGAACTCACGAATCATGAGATCATAATCTGAGCTGAAACCAAGAGTACAATGCTTAACCGACTGAGCCACCCAGGCGCCCCTGGCTATTATTGTTTTATTTTGTAACATCTTATTATAAAACAATAAAGCACAGATGCAGAAAGTCACAAAAAAGTATAGCATTATGAATTGTTGTAAGACAATTCTTCTCTCCCACCAATGACAAGAAATACAACTTCTACCACAGAAGTCCTTTCCATGTCTTGTATGAACACCATCCTCCTCCCTTCTCTGTTCACTAAGTAACCATTACCCAGACCTTAATCCCTAGAATTTCTTTTTAGATTTATCATCCAAGTGTGCATCTATAGAACACATAGTTTTTAGCCTTGCCCATCCTTTTTCAATTTTAAGTGTGTTTCAATCTATAGGTTTTTCCTCCGGCCCTCACATTTTCTTGTATTTATTGATATTAGTTCCCAGGACATTTGACCTGTAACATTCTTGCAGTCTGCATTTTGCTGATTGCATGCTCGTGGCATAGTACAACATGAGCCTCTGACCTCTGTATTTCCTGTAAGTTGGCAGATAGATTCAGAGACTAAATTAGACTCTGCTCTATCCCTTTGGCAAGACTGTCAGCGGTGGTATATTCTTTCCTCAGGAGGCACATAAAGGCTGGTTGCCTCTCTATTTGGGATATTAACAGCCATTGATGCTCAGTGCTTAGATCCGTTAATTCATTGGCAATTACAAACTCCTGGCATTTCTTTTTCATTTATTAATTGAAATAGTTTTCTAAAGAGACATTTCCCCCATGTTCTATTTAGTTAGCCAGTGGTGCAGTTCATATAGAAAAGGTTAGCTGAATGGAAAGAACCAAGACTAAAGTTTGACTTCTTCCATTTATTTATCAGTTTTCAACCTAAAATACATTGGTTTCCTATCATCTTCCAAAACCCAATTAGATTGGGGCGCCTGGGTGGTTCAGTCGGTTAAGCGTCCAACTTCAGCTCAGGTCATGATCTCACAGTTCCTGAGTTTGAGCCGTGCAACTGTGCTGACAGCTCAGAGCCCAGAGCCTGATTCAGATTCCGTGTCTTCCTCTCTCTCTCCGCCCGTCCCCCACTCATGCCCCCTCTCTCTCTTTCAAAAATAAATGTTAAAATTTTTTTAATATAGATTTTTAAAATATAGTTATAAGCTTATAAATTTGAACATATTTGAAGAGTTTCAATCAATTGCAATTATTATTCTCTTTGAAGATCAGATGTTCCAATTTTGGGGAAAGGAAGTATCTTTACTTTGGTTCCTGCACCCTTCTGACATGACACTAGAAGTAGTTGCTTGCTTCTTCAATACCTGATATGCCAAGATTTTTAAGGCTTATTTGTATGGTTTCTGCCCAGACCTGGAATTAGACTTTTCTTAAAGAAGTCCTGGTTTCTTTTAATGGGAAAGAGGATTTTAAAGCCACATCTTGGTCAAAGAATTCTCACTTTTGGTACATTAATCACTGTTTTCCATACCTCTTCAGTAGACAGCGTTAGAAAAAATATTTTTAAAAATAAAATGCCGGGGCGCCTGGGTGGCGCAGTCGGTTAAGCGTCCGACTTCAGCCAGGTCACGATCTCGTGGTCCGTGAGTTCGAGCCCCGCGTCAGGCTCTGGGCGGATGGCTCAGAGCCTGGAGCCTGCTTCCGATTCTGTGTCTCCCTCTCTCTCTGCCCCTCCCCCGTTCATGCTCTGTCTCTCTCTGTCCCAAAAATAAATAAACGTTGAAAAAAAAATTAAAAAAAAATAAAATAAAAATAAAATGCCTTATGAATTTTTATGGACACTTCCTATTCTTATCAGGACTCTGGGACTTATGTCATTATTTATTCTTTAACCACTTCTGTGTATTCCACATCAAAAATTCTAGTATTAAAGACTAAGGGGATAATAGAATTCAAAAAACCTGTAATTGTTTGGTGTATACCATATTATACATGTAATAGATTCAGAATAATAATGTTACATATATGTAATGTCTAAATATATATTGCTATAATTTTAAAATTATAAACATTTAGAGCAACTAGATCGCTCAGTCAGTTAAGTGTCCAACTCTTGATTTCAGCTCAGGTCATGATCTCAGGGTTCATGGGTTCGAGCCCTGCTTCCGGCTCTGTGCCAACAGTGTGGAGCCTGCTTGGGATTCTCACTCTATCTCCCTCTTTGTCTGCCCCTCTCCACTCACTTTCTGTCTCTCAAAATACATAACTAAGCTTTTTTAAAAAAAGTAATAAAATAAAACAATAAACATTTATAAAATACTTTTAACATTATTTTCCCCCTCTTCTTTTCAGTAATGCTATATTTATGCTACATATGTACATGACCCTTGATCCCCTTTTTAACTCTCATTTAGTCTTAGTTCCACATATAACCATATGCTTAATTATCTCCTCAGTCCTCACCTCTTTGCCTCCTTTGGTCATTTGACTTGTTTCAAGATCATTCTCTTGTGGATTCTTCAAGAAGAGCTTGTGTGAACAATATTCCTTTATATGAAATTTGTCTTTCTAAACTTTTAGGAAGAGGTGGGGTCAAGATATCTTTTCTAAATACATAGAGCCCCTTTTTTAGTTGTTTTCTTGTAGTGATATACAAAAAATTTGGTGGCTTGTTTTCCAGTATCTCCTGGAGCTGTTTCCCTCACCTGCTTTTATACGGACCTTCTTTCTGCTTCATTTCCTTTTGCCAATGGCTTATATAGTTTTGACTCTTCTCCCATGGTTTTCTCTTAGAGTGGGCTCTGGGATGTCATTGTTCAGAGATAGAGAGCCTAGACTGTGGTGGTTCTTTGTCCTCTGGAGACATAACCAGCTTAGATCTCTTACACTCACTGACTGTTGAGCTAAGCAAAACCACTTTGATGTTTCAACTGCTGTTTTCAAGGTGGCCCACTGTGCTTTCCAGTAAATACCTCCTGAGTATTTGAGGGTTGTCAAGATCATTAGATGTCCCAGTAATTTCCTTTACTTATTACATAAAGATTCAGGTAACCCACAGCCAGTGTCTGGCAGTGGTTTGTCCTCAGAAACCTGTACTTTGGGGTTTATGAGAATATTTTATCAGCTAATTTTGTCATAACTGTTGTCCATAGGTTCTTGGTTTTGCTCTTTTGTAAGTCTATTTTTTAATGTTTATTTATTTTTGAGAGAGCACAAGGAGGGGAGGGGCAGAGAGAGGGGGACAGAGGATCCAAAGTGGGCTTTGCAGTGGCAGCAGCGAGCCCAGTAAGGGCTTGAACCACGAACCTTGCAAGATCATGCCCCGAACCGAAGTCAGACACTCAACCAACTGAGCCACCCAGGTGCTCCTGTAGGTCTATTTTTGTTGACATTCAAACAAACTGATGCCATCACCATCCTCCCAAATCCAATAACTGGTTATTATGTAACACACATAACAGTACTACAGTTAAGAGCCAAAGAAAATTAACAGACTTAGATAAATAACACAGTCAATAGGATCACAAGTTTTTCATTAGAAAAACATGAAACTTTATTCTTTCAAATATCATTACTATCTAAAAACACTGCAAAGTAAGGATGTCTAGATTTAGTAAAAATCTCCACTCTTTAACATATATGTGTGTGTCTATATATATATATATATATATATATATATATATGTATATTTTACTCTAAGCAGTCTGGGAGTTGTGCTCCGGGAATCTCTTGGCTGCAAGGAGTGTTTCTACTTCCTGACCTCCTCGTAGTTATTTTGTCCTCCATTCCTGGGAAGGAAATTTCAGGAAAGAGTGAGAACCCATAACATAACCTCTGATTATGCATCTCACTCCCAGACTATAACATCACATTCCCAAGTGAGAGGCTTAAGAATCATAAGAGGTCTGAGTCCCTGTGTTTGTACTAAGTACACACACACGCACACACACACACACACACACAGATACACACACACAGATACACGTACCCCATATAGTTTCTGAGTGGTCAGAACTCCCACTGCCTCTCTGCTGGAGCGAAAATAACTGTAGAAAACTGAACTGTCAGGATGAAGAAAGAAATCTGATGTATCAATGACTTATCATAGATAGCTTTCTCAATACATCAGATATTTTCTCTGCATCATTTTTAAAAGCCCAGCCTCCAATTCACTATTTCCCAAGTTCTGACGTGCTAATGAGAGTTTTCAATAATGCACTTGGTAAATTACTGAAAGATACACTCTCAGAGAGTATATATCATTAAAATATATAGATAGTTGTTAATGACTAGACTTTATACTTGTATAACACCTTTCTCTAAGGGACCTTGAAAACATTATCTTATTAATCTTCACGGGCTTTTCTTAAATTAAATTATGAAATCGCTGCACCATTCAAAATTAGAACTAATGGAATAGTGTTTCTTCTACCCATAATATCATAATTGACTCCTTATTATCTGTAATATCCCCTGAGATAACAGCCAGCCTTTCTTTTTAACATGAAAAAGGTTTAGTATTTGCGTTCAGCTTTTATTGCCACATAGACTTCAGCGATTTGGAAATTGTCTTTTTTTTTCTTTTTACTCATTACATCAGCACTGTCATCTTCCTTTACAAGGCTTTTGTGTCATTTTCTCACCCACATGCTCAACAGTCTTCTACCCCTCAGTAAACTTTTCTATGAAGAGATGTATGGTGGGTATCCCCAAGCACCATGTAGCCTTCTACTCCCTGCCATCAGTGGTGATTCTTGTCCTTAACTGTTCTGATTTGCAGTTGGATGTATGTGTTCATGGCATAGCACATTGCACATTGAAAATGACCTTCCACTGACTTGGGGCACCTGGGTGGCTCAGTCAGTAAAGCGTCCAACTTCTGCTGAGGTCATGGTCTCACCATTTGTGGGTTTGAGTCCCACATCAGGCTCTGTGCTGATAGCTCAGAGCCTGGAACCTGCTTTGGATTCTGTGTTTCCTTCTCTCTCTGCCCCTCCCCCCACTTGTGCTCTGTCTCTGTCTCTCAAAAGTAAATAAATGTGAAAACAAAACAAAACAAAACAAAGAAAAGAAAATGACCTTCCACTCACCTGATGCTGTTTAAACATGGAATAATTCTTCAGTGTTACCTTACTTATTTTTAATACTTCCCAATATATGACATTCTTCTGATGTATGATTAGAACTGATCCAAAGGAAAGGAAACACAAATTGCACGCTATAGCTGAAAATTACTGGGACACCTGGGTGACTCAGTAGCTTATGTGTCTGACTTTTGATTTTGGTTCAGGTCATGATCTCACTGTTTGTGGGATCAGGCCCTGAATTGGGCTCTATGCTGAAAGCATGGAGCCTGATTGGGATTCTCTCTCTCCTTCTCTGCCCCTCCCCCCCAAAGTTAATAAATAAACCTCAAGAAAAAAAAAAGAAAAAAAAGAAAATCACTGATTTAACCTTACCCACAATATTTCCCTTCAAATTTAGCCACATCCTTTTCTTTTCTAATTTTTTTTTAATCTTTAAGCTCTTTTTAGGTGTTACAGAAGAATGTGTGCTGAATGTGGTCCTTTTTGGTGGTCAGTTTACTCAGGAGCTCCTTTAAAATGAAGAATCAGTGTGAAGCTAAAGGGCCCTGGGGGTGTGTTTTTCAATGAGCAATTTTAACAAGTAAATAGTCAAATGGTCCATGTAAACAATTTAGAGTCCCTTCCTCCACAACATCTTTTTCTTACTTATTTAGCATATGTGTATGTGGACGATACGGAATTTGTACCTGTGTAGATGAAATCTAAATGTGATCATTTACAAATTAAATAAATGATCATGCAAATTCTCTTTCATTTACTTATTTCATTTTTTGTCCTCTGGATTATTTAAAAGTTTTCTTTGTAACTCTGGTACATTTTTTCTTATTATCTGTCCCATTCACACTTTCTTTTGCTAGATGACTTGCACTGGGATGGCTACTTTACCAGTGTTTAGTTTTATGGAACAATTGTTTGTTGCCATATAAGTTTCATTAGAATTTGGAGGTGGAATGACCTCTATGGAAACTATAGGGACCAATACAGACTGATTACGTAAACTGGATTACACTTGTTTTAGAAGTGGCTTCCAGATTCTCCCATATGGCCCCTAATTCTTCAACAACAACACTTGTTTTCTTTGCCAACAGTTGAAAATAAAGCCCAAATATGAACTTTTCTCAACCCTTACCACCTGACCTCAAGTACTGCTTTTGTCTTTAATGGTGTTATAGCAGCATATACTCTAAAATATCAATATATATAAAATCTAATTATCTAGAGACTCCCTTATCCCTACTGGATTTGTCAATAAAAAAATGAAGCAGGAAGCAATCTGTTCTTGTCCTCACACAATCTTTTCAAAATTTGGTATAATATATTTTTATTAAAGTACTCAAACTCAGGGCATCTAGATGGTTCAGTCAGTTGAGCACCTGACTCTTGATTTTGACTCAGGTCATGTTCCCATGATCATGGGATCATGGGATCGAGACCCACGTTGGGCTCCACACTGAGCATGGAGCCTGCTTCAGATTCTCTCTCTCTCTCTGTCTCTCTCTCTATATATATATATGTATGTATATATATATATATATATATATATATATACACACATATATATATAAATATCTATCTATCTATCTATCTATCTATCTATCTAGTACTCAAACCCATTAACTGACATTTCAGATGCAAAACTGTGTGTATGTGTGTGTAGGAGGGTAGGTGAGTATGCATGTGAATGAGTTTGTGTACATTAGGGGATTTTGTTTAAAGAAGCTTGACATAGATTCTAAGACTCAAAATTCAGTGTAGCTATGGTGTAACTTTGATTATGAAATGTAATGCTGTTCACATCAACGTTAATTTCCCTTAGATAACGCCAACATCATGGTTTTAACGATAAGTAGATGTGAGTTATATTTGCAGACCTAAACACAAATGATCATGTTACGATTCCAATAGATCAGCAGTAGTAGAAATCATAGAAGGGAAAATGTTAGGTTTTTCTTTCAAGCTATAAGAGAATATTATGCAGTCTTTTTTAAATTTTTTTAATCTTTATTTATTTTTGAGAGAGAGAGAGCGTGAGCAGGGGAAGGGCAGAGAGAGAAGGAGACACAAAACCCAAAGTACGCTCTAGGCTCCAAGCTGTCAGCAAGAGCCTGATGAGGGGCTCAAACCCACGAACCACAAGATCATGACCTGAGCTGAAGTTCGATGCTCAACCAACTGAGCCACCCAGGTGCCCCAAGAATATTATGCAGTCTTAGCAACCTCAGGGGCACTGGTGTTTGACATCATCCTCAAAGGCCAGAATTATTTCATGTACTTTAAATGGCTGATATTATGTTTTAATCAATTAATTAAAAAAAAAGTCACAGAATAGCAGCATCTGACTTGAAAAACATATAAGATTATCTGTTAAAATAAAAGATACTTTTCAAGGCCGTTGCCAGATTGTATTAGTAGTCTCTTCAGTTGAAGGATGGGTGAAGAAAATGTAAGACCAAATAGTTTTGAGCCTTATTGCAAAGGAATTTTAAAACAGACTTCACACACATCTGGAAAATACAACCTCTAGTCTGTCGTTTTCCCATGTAGCTATGACTTACCAGTCATCTTACTCCTGAATTGCTAGATTGGACTGACTCTGTCTATAAAGAGTTTCCTATAAAATATTTAATATTTACTATGTAATTCATCATTTTTAAGAGTTTGCTACTGTAAAAAGTTTTACAGGAAAATAAGTTGAGTTAGTGAGACTCCTGCATTTAAGTCTCACAGAGATGAGGCCAGGATTCTTACTTTACCTGTTGACCAGTGTGCCTCTTCTTGCCCTCTAAATTGATCTTAAAGATAAAAATTCACTCAAAGTATGGTCTCCACAGGTTACAGAAAAAATAACCACCGGCCTAGAGTGTCAACAAACAGCATATACAACTTAAAAATAAATAGCAATGGTCTAGGAAGTAAATTACTAACAATGGTCCCAGAAAAATAAAATAATTTAAAGTAATTCAGAGGAAGTGTTCACTTCATCTTCTCTATGAATTTAGACATATCAACCTGATATGATATGTTAAGAGGTATTTTAATTTATTCTCAAATCTGATATGTAAAGAGATTTTAAATTTGTTGTTGTGGTTTTGTTGTTGTTTAATTTAGAAATCTATCTTTACCATTCATGGGTGGAAATAATACTTCTGAGTGAAGTTTGTGGCCAGGAAGCAGGTAAATCTCTATCTCCATTAACAATCAGAAGCCGGAGCAACAATAATGGAAACTGACCTAATATCCACCTATCTGAAGAGTGCAGAAAACCAACCAGGAAATTCCACCAAATGGGTAGTGCTAAAGCTGGAATAAGCAATAGGCTTGCTTCCTCAATGGAAATAGAAAGTGAACTTGCCTATGAAAGTTTCCTCTCCTTAAAGGAAAGTGTGGTTAAAATGCCAATTATTTGAGACAATAATATTGACAGAATTCTACTATTGAAAGACAGGCATTGTTTCCTTCTTCTCCCCTCTTGTTGGATTGTATAAAAAGAAGTCCTAGAAGGTAGAGTATTCATCCAGCTACTCATCTTCCTCATACTTCTTGTCTACCTTATCCTTCTCAGATATTTGTACCTGAAAGGTATGTTGAAATATTTATACATTTCCTCTGTAAAACAAAAACTCTAGAAACCATTTAGTTTTAGATTAAACAGTGCATACGACAATCCTGATGGGTAAACACCAGTGTTTCCTTTGCTTGATACAATAAGGCCCTACAGGGCACTAAATGCATTTTAATAGGAAACAATACAAGCAGATTTAACTGAACCTTGCATATCATAGCTATTGAATTTAATTTACTTATACTGGGCAACATGTTTGTCTTTTCAGAAAAAAATATTTTTGTGATTCCTGTGTTACTAAATAAGAGAGAGGCCTAAATAACCATAACAATTAAATCTAATACAATAATTATTAGTATTTTATTTAGTATCACAACAGTATAATAATAGATACTGTTTATGTAAAATGAACTATGTGCTATACACTGACTTGGGAAGATGAGAGCATTATTGAATACTGCGTTACTCAGGTTGACAATAAATCTGGAAAAATGGCAGGTGATATAACCCATTTTATAGATAAGAAAACAGAGTCTCAAAAGTTATACAGCTAATAAGTGGCAGAGAAGGGATTCATTACAGATCTTTCTGACTCCATCTCTGGCTCTTTGCATTATGGCAGCTTATACAACTCTGGGACCTAAGACACCTACACCCCCTGTGAATAACAATGGACATAGCGTGTCATTAGATAGCAGTGTAGACAGCAGACACCAAAAAGGAAAAACAGAAAGAAAATACCTAGACCATGATTACAATTCCTAACAACAAAAGGATGAGTTGTACTGGATTGCTTGGTAAGCCATAACTCCATCATTGGAAAACTGTGACTTCACTTTAAATGGAGTGTCCTAAATAGCATTAACCTTATATTCCTATCTAATATGATGTAGTAGCGTGGCAGGAACTATAAGTCTCCTAATTGCTTAATCAGTTTTTATTTCATTCTGAAAACTTGAATATTAGCCCTACGTATCACTAGTAATTTTTTTAAAATTGTTCCCCTATACAGTGAAATACAATTAGTGAAAAACTTCTTGATGAAATGCTTGATAAAACTTGGATTGTGCACACAAGTAGTTTTCATTTACTAGAAAGTTTCTTGGGCCATCTTTTGAATGTATTCTTCCAATAAAAAATCAGTCTGGTGGTTATCATGCACAAAAAACTTGAATTTTAAATTAACACACTCTTTGTTCTGCATGGCTCAGCCTTCAAAATGGTGGGTCCTTACTAGAGGTGTGCTAGCAAATGTTTAACAGGTGATCTACTGCAGGGGGAGGGGAGCCCTGATTTGTACTCTCTGACAATTTTTGTGGTAAATACTTCAACATGGCTGATCTAAAGCTACCAGTGTGATAGCACTGAATGTGGAGTTGTGAAGAAATGTGCACTGATACACCTTGTAAAGTGTTTTTACCATACAGTTAGATACAACAGCATAAATAACTTCAAGAGCACAGAAAATAATAACATGTTGTAAAATTATTAGAAAGTGAGAGTTTTGTATATTTGTTAACTTCATTTTTATTTTTTTATTAAAAAAAGTTTTTAATGTTTATTTATTTTTGAGGAAGAGAGAGAGACACAGTGCAAGTGGGGAAAGGGCAGAGAGAAAGGGAGACACAGAACCCGAAGCAGGCTCCAGGCTCTGAGCTGTCAGCACAGAGGCTGATGAGGGGCTCAAACTCACAAACTGTGAGATCATGACCTGAGCCGAAGTCGGACACTTAACCAACTGAGCCACCCAGGTGCCCCTGGGGGAATCTTATCTTAACCTCTGGGCCATATCTTTACCAAATGGAAAAGTCTTTTTTTTTTTTTTAAGTTTATTTATTCTGAGAGAGAGAGAGAGAAAGCACAAGTGGGGGACGTTCAGTAATAGAGGATTGCACTGCCAGTGTAGGGTCCAATCAATATGGGCTGAAGTTGGACAGTCAACTGACTGAGCCACCCAAGCACCCCTGTTAACTTCGTTTTGAAAATGATTTTTTAATGGTTGATTTATGAAATTTAATTTTTAATGATAGCTTTGTTTAACTGTTGTGTCACAAAAATCCTGAAAATGTAGGTCACTTCTTGGGAGTCTTTATAAACGGTGAGGCAGTATCAGTCAGCTCCAGCAGGTCACTGGTACCAGGCATATAATTTCCTCCATACATAGCAATGCAAAGCATCAAGGTTTTAAAAATGAGACAATGAACGATGAAGATAGTACTTCCTAGAAAATGGTCCAAAGTTAATCAAGGTCAGTTTCAAAGCTGAAGTTGTTACCAGCCATATTCTTCCTAATGGACATTTTCATTGTTGGGTAAAGATAGCTGGGCACTACTTTTTTGGCTTCTTCCTGCTCAAGATGACCATGATAGGTCTAGACAAGGAATCTTGGGGACAGTTAATAACCACATCTATTGTGTTAGAAATACCTTCTTCTGGAGAAACAAACTAATAAACAAACAAAAATAACTTTCCCATACTGAACATGGGCTTTTCACAGGATCTGGAGGATTCCAACGAATAGAAAATTGTTCACTTCTAATGAAGCACCTGTTGAAACTTCATCTGAGACTGCTTGTATGCCAGGCAGACTGGACACCCTCAAGAATTTGTACTGGTCTAGGCGGGTTTGTAAAACTGATTTGGACCTATAAAGCATAGGCACGTTTTTTAAAAGGGAGGAATATGGAAGAAAATACAATATTACAGAAGGGATTTCAGGAAACATTTCAAAGGAGAAAAGTAGATTGTTCTTTTATGGCATGCAACTTTGTTCTGATGTGTAGATAAACTTCTTCCAGACCTTTTAAGGCCTGAACTGATTTTGATCTCTTGTAGACTGAGATTTGCAAAACACGCTCACATTGTCTCCCTGGGTACCTTTTAAGACAAAACTATGACAAACATTTACAGCATAACTAGCCAAAGTTGGTAATATTATTTCTGGCAATGAAATAGTTCGCACTCACTAACCATAGCAAACAAAAATTACTGGGCTTTTTTAGGAGATTATATTAGCAAAATCTCAGGATTAAAAATGAACTGGTATAGTCACTCCTCTGGTTGACAGAGAGGTTAACTACCTTGGATAATTTATTTGTTTAAACCCCAGCTAAAGAAAGAAGCAAACATGTCTTTAAGTTTGGGTTTTAAAATGGGATATTGCTTTTAATGTTTAAACGCTTAAATTCCTTGCTATGGAAGGGGAGTATATAGAGTGACAGCAAAATCCCATAAAACCGTTGTTATGTCCATCAGAAGGTCACGTCTTTGCCCCACCACACGCTAAACTGTTTTCAGTATTGCAGTGAATGCACTTTCTCTCTTTATGCCTCATTCTTCTTGACCTGGTTGGCTTCTTCCATTAAAACTAGCTTATGGTATGAGCAGTAATGTCAGAGAACCGCTGTTAAACTGAGGTGTTTATTTCCACTGGAGTCAGATTATCAGTCACCTGATTAGAAAAGAAAGGCCTAGGGGCGCCTGGGTGGCTCAGTCGGTTAAGCATCCGACTTCAGCTCAGGTCATGATCTCGCGGTCCGTGAGTTCGAGCCCCGCGTCGGGCTCTGTGCTGACAGCTCAGAGCCTGGAGCCTGCTTCGGATTCTGTGTCTCCCTCTCTCTCTGACCCTCCCCTGTTCATGCTGTGTCTCTCTCTGTCTCAAAAATAAATAAACATTAAAAAAGAAAATTAAAAAAAAAAAAAGAAAAAGAAAAGAAAGGCCTAAAAATTCAGTAAGCTCTCTTCTCATTTTAGAATGAGACATCCGTTTTATCATTTTGTTCTGCTTTGTTTTTTCTTCCCTGACTGGATGAGTTAACAATGAGTCATTATTAAGGTTTGAGTAAATCGATATGTTTTCATGTCCTTTCTTTCCCTTTCCCTTGATTTTTTGTTTGCCCCTTTTTTTCTGTGCTGTGGTCCAGACCCTGGCATAATCCCCCCTGAGTGACTCATTAGCCACTCATGGGCACCTCTAACTTTCCAGTCTGGCCTAACCTTATTTGTCCTAATACACCTGAAATAGCCCCTCCCACCAGGCACTTCTAGTACTGTCCCCCAACATTTGCTTCTATTTTTTGCCAAATAACGTTTCTACCTTGGAACTCTACCAGTCTCCGAGTACCAGCTCAGTTCTAGGTGCATCACAGAGCCATTCCCTATAATTCAAACATTTCCTTCCGGCCACCCATAACCACCCACATCTTACTACACATTCTGCCACCAGAATATATTCAGTTGGCCTTCTGTTGTATGCTATTTTATACTATACCAGTTTTCTAATTGTACGTTTTATCTCCTAAATGAGCTGCTAGCATTCCTGAAGGTATGATCCTCAAATATTTTTTTATATTGATTTTAGTGCTTTACAATTTTCTAGGTACTCAGCAAGTGCTAAAAACTTACTTGTTGACCAGAGAGTATGATGATTGAATTAGAGAAATACTATGTCTAAATTAACTTGAACATGCTGGGAAGTTCCTTTTATTCTAAGGAATTAGACATGTTTCCTAATGTGACTTCATGTCTCTGATTAGAAATGTCTTCACTGTGTCTCACATAACTAAGTAGTGTATTTGAAAGCTTGGAATGTTCTCAGTGAGCCACAGGAGGTCAAATTAAGTATGAATTTAGGTGTTCAAATAAAAAATAAAATCTAAGGGGAAAAATACTTGTAAAGAGTAAGTTGTCAAAATGATATAATATGTTGGTTGAATGTTTAAAAATCATTTCCAACAAGATTAACAGAAAGATATCAGGCTAGAGATAGAACAAGGTACAGAATGAACTTTGCCTTTTTCCATTTAGGTTACTTTGAATAAGCCACCGAATATTCTATCATCAATACCTTCATCTCAAAAATAAGGAACTTGTAGTTGGTGACTCCAAAGGCTATTTTCAGCTCCACAATACTATAATTTCTAAGTGAAAAACTTTTCTAAGTGAGGAATTTTTGACTTGGAGATCTAAAACTATTAAGTTAATTTTTAAATATCTGCACTATCTGAATAGAAAATTGTATGCTTTGTTTGAATATCAAATGGTATACATACATTTAAGAAACTAATATTCCTGTTTGCCTTACAGAGATGGATGTAAATCTCTAAATGCTAAAATTCAGTATGTCTCTCAGTACATAAATAGACATCATCACCTTGCCGTGCCCTGCAATAAAGAGTTCTGGTGCATTCAGCAGGAAAAACCATTTCTGTATTATACTTTTCTCTTATCACAATGCTTAAAGTTTCAACCGTGTCCTTCAACACTTTCTATTTCAATATTATCTTTCTTCTCTGCCTATTTTTTGATCCATGCCCTTGAGAAGAGGAAGGTGAAAAAAAATCTATACTTTCGTATATTAAGCGAGCCAAATTCGGTGCAAGCCTCTATGTAAGACAGTCTTGTTTAAGCTGAAATGTATTGATTGGCAAATCATTTATTGTCTGGGTTTCTTCTGAATGAACATTCAAGGAAGTGATAGTTCAGTGTGGTTCTGTCTCAACTTTGCACTATCATTGCAGGTGCAAGCAGGTCTATTAGTATAGTTTTAAACTCTGTTTCAAGGTCTGTACGTTACATTTCAGTGTTTCCCTGTGATTGCAAAAACAATTAATGTCTCTTTATTTAAAATTGTAAACTATAGAAAGCTCAAAGAAGAAAGTAAAAGCATATATAACCCTACCACACAGAAATAACCATGGAAAGATAACATTTTGTCAAACATTCTTCCAGTATTTTTTGTTGTACTATCTATATCACCTGAAAAATAAATAAATGGGTAATAGCAACAGCAAGTGTTTATGCTTCTAAAAAATGGCCCTTCCATAATGGATTTCCATCATATACATCACATATATGTATTACCATTTCCAACTCTCCATTGCTTAATATAGTACCTGCCACCTTTTGGCACTTATATAAATATTTCCTCAATGAATTGGTACATAATGTATTGGAAGAAAGGCTGGTCTGGCTATTCCATTCTGGCTGCATGGAATCCTGTTCATTGCCATTGGCAATATATTCTTTTTTTTTTCCTTTTTTAAAAGTTTTAATGTTTATTTATTTTTAAGAGACGGTGTGAGCCAGGGTGGGGCAGAGAGAGAAAGGGAGACACAGAATCTGAAACAGGCTCTAGGCTCTGAACTGTCAGCACAGAGCCCGAAAACGGGGCTCAAACCCACAAACTGTGAGATCATGACCTGATCTCAAGTTGGACGCTTAACCAACTGAGCCACCCAGGTGCCCCAACCATTGGCACTGTATTCTAAGACTTGACCCATCACTTCACAGGGTCAAAAATACAGTTTTATGACTTTACTTTTTAAAATAAATTATGGCAGGGCACCTCGGTGGCTCAGTCGGTTAAGCATCCCGACTTCAGCTCAGGTCATGATGTCACAGTTTGTGAGTTCGAGCCCTGCATCGGGCTCTGTCCTCACAGCTCAGAGCCTGGAGCCTGTTTGGGAATCTGTGTCTCCTTCTCTCTCTGCCCCTCCCATGCTCATGCTCTGTCTCTCCCTGTCTCTAATAAATAATTTTTTTAAAAAAACTGCTTAAAATAAATTATGGCAATAAATTCATTTCAACCAATTCTTATAAGGAAAAATTAATTTTGAAAGCAGAAGAAAAATTAATTGCTA
Organism: Lynx canadensis; assembly: GCF_007474595.2. NCBI lineage: Eukaryota > Metazoa > Chordata > Mammalia > Carnivora > Felidae > Lynx > Lynx canadensis. Next base: position 151,514,491 of record NC_044310.1, on the reverse strand, counting down.
GTAGTAGGAAGCAAATGACAAATGCTAAAGAGCTATGATTTTCTTATACCTTTTATTTTTAAATGCATTTTATCACATGTATTTGTATCACATCATACAGATGCATCAAAGCAAATAAATAAGGACCTTTTTTAAAGGGAAAAAAATCACACTTCTAAGTGTAACTACTTTTATGTTATTTAAATGTGTCTTTACTTAACACTAACCACAAACTCTGGCTTTTAGCTCACATGTAATTATAAAATCCAAATTTAAATTGACTCCAAATAATACTACAGAACTAGGAACATTTCAATAAACAACACTAATGGGAGATATTTTTTTTTGTCCAAAAATTAACCATTTTCACAGCATGAAAAGCATTCATATGGTGCTAACGGCTAAAGCATGAGCTTTTAGGAAAGACCCGACGAAGAAGTCTGCACCTTCTTTATTTTCACTTAAATTATTTAGTAAAATACACATAGAGAAAAGTGCCCAAATCATAATAGTACAGCTTTCTGAATTATCACAAAGTGAACATACCCATATAATCATCACCCAGATGAAGAAATGGAGCCATCGACCCAGACACCTTCCTGTACCCCATTCCAGTCTCTGTGCCCTTCCTTTTTTTTCCTAAAGACCACCCAGCACTAGTTTGTGTGGGTGGCGTGTTTATACTACTGCATTCCCCATGACTCTTCAACTTCTATCCTCTTCTGTTTTTGAAGTACAGATATCCCTCGGTTTCTGAAAGTAGAGCATTCCTATGAAAACTTTCATAAACCGCAGTGACCTTAAGTGAAGAAGCAATCACCATTAATTTCTATGGAAAAGTTTTGAGTGTTCCCAGACCTAAAAATAACCTCTCTTAGGCTTTTCTGATACCTTTGGACACATCTTGCTAAGAGATTCAGAAAAAAATCAAACTAAAGCACAGAGGTTCAGGGACACAGTTTAAAGCTATTGCGGCTTGTTGCAGACACTGAGTGTATTTCTCAGGGAAATACACTAGTGGGACCGGTGTCTCTGCTCTGGGTGCAGTCTGCCTCTGTAGTGGCTCACTGCAAAACAAATGCTGAACGCTTTTATTGCCTTTTGCCTTTTTTCATAAAAGTGAAATCCTTTTCAGATTTCTTTTGGTTAGGGAAAATAGGTTACTAATATAGGTCTTTTTAAACAAATATTTGAAAAGTAGGGGTCACCTGTATTGTGAAACTTTTGTTTTGATAGCACTTTGTGGCATCATTTAGGTTTTTTATGTTGACACAAATTTATTATTTATGTGTTAACTCCACATTTTCCTCACTAATGATGATAGCTAACGTGGTGTGCTTACTATGTGCTGGACATTCTGTTAAGCGCTTAACTTGAAATAAACTTACTTAATCTTCAAATAAGACAACAAAACAGGTTTATTATTATTGTTATTTATTTACTTTAATATCTTTAGGTTATTTATCATTCTCTTATTATCTTTTTATAAAAGAGGAAACTGAGGCACGCGGCAAGCAAGTAACCTGCCCAAGGTCATATAGTGTGTAAATTAGGGTTCTAGGATTCACACCCAAATGGTTGGACCCCAGTGTTCAAGCCTTTAATTACCTAATCTTCTATGCCACTTAAAAGTTTTTTTTTTTTTTAATTTAAAGGTTTTGAAAAGTACCATGTGGTACCAACTTCATGAAAAACTCCAACATCCACAGAGGCATGCGTATCTCCTGGCAGTATAGCTACAAAATGGTACTCCACATCATACAGCATAGATTATCATTGCAGTTCAAAGTTAATTTTAGAAAAAATTTCCAAATAGAAATTTTGGAAGCTGTCTTTCCCCCATATACAAACAAATATGTCTGTGAATCCTGTTTGAGGGAAACAGTATAAAAGAATGAGAAACAAATTATTTTTCCTTATGAACGGCAATTAACGAGAGAATAATCACATAGACTAATCCCTACACCTTGCCTGCTACAGAGTGATTCACCAAATATCAGTAAAATAAATGATTAACTAAAGACAGGTACTGCCTGTTGTCATTCAATATTGTTTTGTAGTTGTTGGATTATATTAGATGAGCTGCACCTGCTGAACACAAAAATGGGTTACAAGTGTTTTGACTACTTCTTTTGTCAAACATGATCGACGATTTGGAAGGACTGTTACTGGAACATGTTATAGATGAGCTAAGCTGCAGATGAGGGACCTTAGAAAGTCACTGAGAAATGCAAAGTAGATACCAAAGAGGTACCTTGAGAACGACAGTCTTCTCCTCTTTTGTAATGAAAATTATTAAATTCTCCAGACTCTGATTTTTTCCCTATTGGTGTCTTCAGTTGGATACTGATAACCCTATCTCTCTCAATCAGTTTTGACCTCTGTCCTTTGGCCTACAGCAGTGGTTCTTATGCATGACTTCAGAGATGAAAGGAGCCAAGGAGCACTCCAAACTGAGGTGATGGTGCCAGTGCCACCAAATAATATGGCACTCATAGTTCCCCTTTGTTTTTAACTTTCTGTAACGATCTTGTTAAAATTATTTTTTGTTTTTTCGCTTATTTGTTTTAAGATTTTATTTTTAAGTAATCTATGCCTCCCATGGGGCCTCTAACTTACAACCCAGAGATCAAGAGCCACATGTTCTACTGACTGAGCCAGCCAGGTGCCCCCTGTGTTGATATAAAATGTGGATTTCCTCCCATTGACAACATTATCCCTACCTAGAGTGTGCTGATATTAAATACATGAAGATTTCATGGTTTACTCGAAAAGCAACGGTGTTAAAAAAACATGACTTCCAGTGCATTCTTCCATTAGAAAAACGTTAGAAAACCTTTGAGTTTATGAAAAAAAATTTTATAGACCTGAATCTCTTCTCTGGACAGAACTTACCAACCAGTTCATTCTAATCAATTTGGCACTTACTTACAGCCACCTGTTCTTCTCCTCTTAGAGACCCTATCTCATCGGAACTTGACTTGGCCAACAAGGTCCTATGACCTGCCCTCTCTTTACTTGGCAGCCCTCCCATTGGCCGCTCTCTTTTGTGTTCCTAAGCTTTAGCCATACCCTGGTCTTTAAAGTTCCCAGAATAATCTAAGCCCCCTTGCTTAGGCCCTTCACTGGAATACTCTGGGATAAGCATTTTACTTTTGCTCTCTTCTTTATTTATCTCTCTTTCATCTCTGTGTCTTTTTAAAAACAGATATTATATTGGGGTGCCTGGGTGGCTTGGTCGGTTAAGCGTCCGACTTCGGCTCAGGTCATGATCTCATGGTCCATGAGTTCGAGCCCCGCATCGGGCTCTGTGCTGACAGCTCGGAGCCTGGAGCCTGTTTCAGATTCTTTGTTTCCCTATCTCTCTGCCTCTCCCCTGCTCATGCTCTGTCTCAAAAATAAATAAACGTTAAAAAAATTAAAAAAAAAACAGATATTATATGTTCATCTTCAGAAATTAAAAGCATTCAGTAATGTATAATATAGATAATCCTATTATCCCCCATAATCCTATAACAGAGATAACTGTAAAAGTATTTGGGTATCTTACTTCATTGAAATTGTTTTTAAAGGCTGTATATAAGGAATTTGATAAACACCAAATAATACATGTGATTAAATATCAGCATGATAACCATTAGTCATGATCCACCATGCAACTAGGAAGAGTCACATTATCAATACAAAAGTCCTATGGCTTATGATTTTCTCTCCCAACTCCCCTTCTTTATAGTACTATGTCTTTACTTTCTACAGAAATTTTTAAAATAGAGATCAGTATTATAGTCATTTAAAAGTTAGTACCCAGAGACTTAGTAAGTTTGAAAGCAAAGAACCATGTAGCCAGCAGAGGAGCCAAACCTAGGACTCTCAGACTCTAGAACTCAGACTCTTAACCACTAGTTCACATTCTTTTTTGGACTCCCATACCAGATTTGAGATCTTGATATATGCTATCATGCATGGCACTTAGAAATTTACTTTCATGGAAGATCATGACTATGATTACTAAGTATTTGTATACCTGTTGGCATAATGGTAAACTCCCACTATGTAGTTAGCTCCATGAAGGTAGAACACAGGTGTGTGTGTGTGTGTGTGTGTGTGTGTGTGTGTGTGTGTGTGTGATTATCCCATTACTGCAGCTCAGTAGGTATCTAGTGAATGGATGGGTAGATGGACTAGGGGGTTACAGATTTCATTGATGTCTGCAGTCAGTTGAGCATCCGACTCTTGATTTTGGCTAAGGTCATGATCCCAGGGTCATGGGATCAAGCCTGTGTTGAGTTCCGTGCTGAGCATGGAGCCTCCTTAAGATCTTTCTTTCTCCCTCTGCCCCTCCCCTGCTTGCACCACTCTCTCTCTCTGTCTCTCTCTGTCTCTCTGTCTCTCTCTCTGTCTCTCTCTCTCTCTCTCTATATATATATATATATATACATATATATATATATAAAATAATAACAATTTTGTTGATGTCTAGCTGGTGCTATGAAAAATGAAAAAGACTTGAGTTTCTCCTATGTGGTATATCTACACTATGGAAATCCAACTTCTTTTATTCCTCCAGCCCTACTCACTCGAACAATGAGTAGCCTGTCCAGCAACTGTGTCTTCCATTTCTGTTGTTTCATATTTCTCGGATTGTAGGTTGCTCTTTTCACTGTGTCCTCCCTGCCTTCTCTTCCCCTTCAAAACTTGGAGACTGCTTTTACATGAATGACATATCATTAGCGAGAGGATGGCCCACTACGTGACCACCACTCTGCCATCCGCTCTCCTCAGAGAATCATTGAAGTACAGTCCTAGTGAACATTGCTTCCTTTTCAGTTTTGATCCTTAAAAGTGAATCAGCACAAAATACTGAGACTGTAATGTCAAATACCATAAGCCATTAATGTACTCAATTAGCTACATATTGCCATTCTTTATCTAGAAAGATGCCACATTCTTTACTGGTTTTGTTTCTGTAATAGGTTTAAATATGGCATGTTTTCTGCTTCCGTAAATAAAACTTTGATTTCTGTATCTTGAATTTTGTAAATTTGAAAGATTCTATATACTTTACATGTTCTCGGATAAGTTTTTGAAATGAATTTTCAAAAGCAAATTAAGTCAAATTTAGAAATATTTCAGAAGGTCATGAAAATTGAAAAATATGGGGTACAGACATAAGGAAGGCGTAATACATTAATTAACACAAAATGAAATCCTGCCTTGGTTTTCACCCTGAAGTAAAGAATTAAAAACCCTGTGAAGTATTTTTCATATGACTCCTGGGTTACTGAATGGATCAGAAATAAAGATAACGATATAAAGAAAAAGTTGAATGTGAGACTCATAACATAAAAGCAAGAAAATGTAGTTTGAGGCCGTTGTTCTGTATTTAACTCTGTAAAATGTTCCTATATTTTAAACAACTGCTCAGAATGTTTCGGTAATTAGCACATCAGGGATGCATTAATAGAGAGTAATGGGCTTAACTCTGGGAGTTTTTTAAGCTTTAGTAATCTCCCTTTCCCCAAAGTATAATATGCAAATAATTTAAATTAAAACAATATATCTCAATCATCTACTAATGCACTCTAATATATTAAATACACACAAACACATTAGCTTACACATGTAAACCTGAAAATGTTGCAATATTACTTGTTGAACATTTCTCTGAGAGGACTGCAGATATGGCTACATGATAACAATTCATTCCATTCTGAGAACCATACAAACAAAACTACTGTTCTGGGAAACTGCTGTTTGCCAATCGTGTTGTGCAGGGCTCTTCCCTTCCTTTAACATCTCAATAGCTTCTTTTCAACTCAAAAGAGCCACTCTGTTTCTGAAAACTTGCACTCTAAGACAACTATGTGCTGCTGTTGTTTCCAGTTTCACACCTGTGACCTGTTATTTCAAATGTTGCTTTGGCATGTATTTACAGTTCTTGAAGTCTGTGTTGAAATATATAACTACTACACTCAATTATCCTGCAAAGGCATCCAGTGCCTATTGTGCTCACCTCAAACACTGGTCAACTGTCGAGTGAGTGTGTAACCATCATCTTCTTCATTCAGTCTCAAGGCTCTAGACTTTTGTCACTCTACATTGGATAAATATTCTACATAAGCCTAATATTACCCCCATCCCTAATATGGCCACTGCCTGCTAGGAAAATATGCTTTACTCCAAGAACTTTGAAAGGGTCCCTTGGCTATGATCAATAGGAAATTAAGTCATTCAAACCAAGCACATGTGTCCAACATCTGTTAACAGTGAAGTGAAAGAAATCTCTTACTCTTTGCTCTAAAGCAAAATGCACACAGACGAAGCCCCCAGAATATAGTCATTTGAGTTTGATATGTTGTGTAATGATGTCAGTGAAGCCATAATGCCCAGTCTACCAGTCTTCCCAGAGCATTGAAAGGTTTTTGGTAGACTTTAGACTTTGCCACTTAAGCCCAGTGTGTGCACAGTTACCATGAAGAGATTGTTATTGGAAATGAGTCTTCATTGTTGATGAGAATTTCTTATCAATTGTCATTTCTTTTACCATTAGTGGGATATCGAGTCCCATCTTGTTCAGGAATATCGTCATTCCTTAGCATTCTTCTTAATACCTCAAACTCAAGTCAAATAATGCAATTATAATGACAGAAGCTATTACTTATTGAGCTCAATTAGTGATTGAGTACAAAATGCCATATCATCTTCTGAGGAACCTCCATGTATAATCTCTTATTTTCATAAAAATAAGAGTTATTTTATTGTTATGTTATGTTAGTGGGTGCCTGGGTGGCCCAGTCAGTTAAGTGTCCAACTCTTATTTCGGCTCAGGTCATGATCTTAAGGTTCATGAGTTCAAGCCCTACGTTGGACTCCACACTGACAGTGCAGAGCCTGCTTGGGATTCTCTCTCTACCCCTCTTGCTCTGCCCCTCTTCCCGCCTCTCTCTCTCTCTCAAAATAAATAAATAAACATTAAAAGAAAAGAATGTTGTTAGGAAAGCTTACAGCCTTCATTCAACCTAGAAAACTGCAGTCTTCCAGTATATCTATATATCTATATGTATAACTGTCTATCAATCTATATAATTAACAATAAATACGCTTTACATTTGTTCAGCACTTGCAAATGTATAAAGATCTTTCATATGTAAGATCTTACCATACTCTCAAGATAACTTGATGATGATCCAATAAATAAATGAACCAGAAAACCCAAGTAAACACTTTAAAAAGAGGATATCCAAATGGCCAATAAATGAAGTGATACCAATCAGAGCAAGAAAATTAAAGCCATAAAGTGATACTACTAGCCACCCACCAGAATGGTTAAAATGAAGATGGAAAATACCAAGTATTGGTGAGAATGTGAAGCAAGTAGAACTCTCTAGGGATGTGACTATTAAATGGTAAAACCAGTGTGGGAAACTGGCAGTAACCACTAAGCTAGGCACGTGTATACGCTGTGACTCAGTAATTCCACTAAAATGCAGACTATGTTTGTCTAAAGAAATGCACAAGAATGTCCACACCAAGTATTACTTGGCAATCAAAAAGAATGAAATCTTGCCATTTGCAACTACGTGGGTGGAACTGGAGGGTATTATGCCAAGTGAAATTAGTTAGCCAGAGAAAGACGAATATTATATGACTTCACTCATATGAAGACTTTAAGACCAGATGAGCATAAGGGAAGGGAGGCAAACATAATATAAAAACAGGGAAAGGGACAAAACATAAGAGACTCTAAAATTTGGAGAACAAGCAGAGGGTTGCTGGAGGCGTTGTGGGAGGGGGCATGGGCTAAATGGGTAAGGGGCACTAAGGAATCTACTCCTGAAATCATTGTTGCACTATATGCTAACTAACTTGGATGTAAATTAAAAAAAATAAATAAAGAATGTCCACACCAGTATTATTCATAATGATTCTGAATTGAAAACCGCACATATGCTCCTCAAGAATAGAATGGATAAAGATATTGTGGTAAAGTATGGAATATTACACAGCAATAAGAAAGAGCAAATGACAGCTCCCTACAGCAACATGGATGGCTTTCACAAATGTAACATTGAGGGTCGGAGGCCAGGCATAAAGGGTACCTGTGGGGAAGGTATCTTGAACATGCTCCAGTGGTACTGGTAACATTGTTTCTTAATCTGGGTGTTGGTAAAGTGAGTATGTTCAGTTTGTGAAAATTCATTAGGTGGTACATTTATAATACACTTACTCCTCCATGTTATATATCTCCAAATAATGTTAAAAAAACCACATGATGACATTGCCAAAATGAATATTAATTAATTAATTAATGACAAAACAATAAGACATTTTCAGAGTGCATATTCCCATGTGTCTACATTTTCTGCTATATAATCTGTCAAAATTTAAAAGAACTGTGGATTCTAATGATTTCAGTCCTTTTTACTAGTATTTTTACATTCAGTTAACCAAGTTGATTGGCAGAATCAAATAAATTAGGAGAGTAAAATGCTAATTTTCTGTTATAAAGTAATATTTTAGAAAACTTTCTACATTTATATAATTTTTTCATATCTTTAAGCAATGGTACCACAGGATTTTTTTGTTTGTTTTTGTTTTTTTTTCATAAATGATATCCTTGCAAATTCTCTAAGCACAGGTAGTTTTTCTCAGGGAAACATCAGGTACGTGAAATAAGAATGTGGATTCTCTATCACAATATGAAGCCATGTGTGATGGTACAGAATATAAAAAGTTTTATGTGAAGTTACTTTGGAAGACTTCATTTTTATTTCAAATTTAAAACGCATGGCAGTAGTAACTACTGGAGCTTTCCAAAGTACTTCTGTTTGCAACATTTAGTTTGGGAATTCTTATAAAATTACTTCAGAAGCTCCAGAGGATGTCAGCTATGGCACTTACAGGTTTCCTACACATAGAAATAAAAATTGGAAGTGCCTTCCTTTCTAGCAAATGTTCAATTTTGTTCTTTCTGTGCTATCTCTCCTTTTTTTTGGGGGGGGTAGATACTGTCTTATGCAACTATGTCAATAGAAGCAGAGGAACTGAAACATTTGGCATTTCTCTTGGTTAGTTTCCTAAGTTCTATACCTTAAATGCTTAGAAATTGATCATTATTTCATAAATGGGTAAGAACATTAAATGTATCCATTTTACTGTACAATTGCTTCCTGCTTAAGTGTAACAGAGATTTGTAGGTGCCTTCAATGAGGTGTCTTACTGGATTACTTAATAAGCTCCATTGTTGTCTTCAACATCTTAAGAACTTTTACTAAATGTTAGCATGCTTTCCTGTAAGTGGAACAGAGCCTTGGTGATAAATCTTCCTGCCTACATGGAAGATAGATTTTAACTGCATCATTACTGTAAGATATTCAAGCTGACATGATGTCTACTTTTAAGCACTCAAGTTAATTTAAATTTGGAGAGGGTGTGTTTAGAAAAGGGCACTGGAGTTAATACAAGAAGATTAAACACTGATTTCTTATCTATCTTTATGCAGTCCTTCACCTTTCCCATTGTGGAGACTTATTGGAGACATACTTAATATATTAATGGCATACTGGTAGTGAACAAGTATGATAATTTCAAAGAACTGATTGATATATATTGTTGATTCTAACACTTTGCACACTATCTTTATAATGTCTTTCATAAAATTTTACTTAACTTTTTGTTTTATTTCTTAATTAAATGATTAACAAGTATAAAATATTTTAAGGTATATATTATCAATAATAATAACCCAAGTATCCAGTATTTAGCTTAAGAAATAGGACGTTTGAAATCTATTTAAATATATCCCCTCCTCCTTACCATAATATTACTATGCTTATTATTATTCTTATTTTCTTTAAAATTTAATAGCTTTTTGTATGTTTATTTATTTTGAGAATGAGAGAGAGAAGTGAGAGAGAGAGAGTGGGGAGGGGCAGAGAAAGAGGGAGAGAGCGAATCCCAAGCAGGGCTCTATCCCAGGAACTGTCAGAGCATGACCTGAGCCAGAATCAAGAGTCGAACACTTAACCGATTGAATCACCCAGGTACCTCTTATTTTCTTTAAAGTTTAAAAGAAACCAGTAAACCATACATTGTTACGTTTTTAATATTTTTTGAATTTTGTATTAGTGGAAATATCCTGCATGTTACTTTTAACCTGCATATTCTTCACTCAAAATTATGAATGTGAGATTTACCTTGTGTTGATGCATATATCATCATTCATTCATTTTCACTATTAAATGGTATACGTTGTATGAATATACTATGATTTATTTATCCAACATTGATTTAATATATATTTATTTTTTTCTAACATTTTGCTGTTGGAAACAATCTTCCATGTTTTAATTTTAATAGATAATTCAAAATTATTCCTTTTATCTACCCTAAATTAGATTAATTTTGACTTTTTAGCTAAATAGTCACATCTTTTGCTATTTTTAGAACATTCTCCAGCTACAAACTCTATAATTATTTTCTACTCATTTTTCTCTCTCATCTCCTATTGGATATCTAAATGAACATATATTACAACTTCTCATGCTATCCTCTATAGTTCTTTGTCTCTTTCAGACCAAATCTCTGACTCTCTAGGCTACTTTTTAGTTATATTTTTCATACCTTTATTTTAATTTCTTTTAACAAATTTCTATTTAGCTACCCTAACCCATAGTTTAAATATTACATTTTTAATTTCTATAAAACTTTTTCTTAATGTATTAACCATTTTTAGGTTTTCTATATTTTCATATGTATTTGTGATGCTTTCTTTCCTTTTGTGCATAGCAACTTAGTTGTTTTATAGTTTTTGTCTGATAATTCCAATACTTAATATATTTGAAATTATAAATCCCATTTTTTTCCTACTGCTTCTCATTCATGGTACCTTATTCTTATGTGTGTCTTATGATTTCATTATATACTCATTGTCAATAGAACTTTTATCTGTGAGAACATTATGAAGGCCTGGTTGAAGATTTATATTCTTTTCCAAAGAGAAATAGCTCCTGATTATGTCAAGCACTGGGGAAAACTACAAACCCTGGATCACTTTAATGTTGGACTTGTGGTTTTGAAGATGGCTCATAACTTAATTTGGACTCCAAGCCTATATCAATCTTGAGGTTTTGAATTCTCAGTGAAATTTTCCCCTCTCCTTACCAAGTGTAGCAAGTTTAAGGCCGAATTCATTACCATTGAGTAGAATTGCCTCTATTTCTATTGAGTAGGTTTCACTGGGCATGCAGTCCTTTGAGTTTTCTCATCATATCTTGTCAGATTTTCAAAGTTTGGTAAATCCTAGACTTTATCTCTGGTTTTTCACATATTTAAAAAATGTTAAAACTTAAGTTCTCCATCAACAAGAATTGATAGATGCACTCAAGGTAGCTATCAAGTTTTGACAATAGTTACCTTTTAAGATTCTTGCTTTCCCTCACTTCCACTTTTTGGATTTTTTTTACTTGTTTGATAGCTCAGCAATAAAATTCAACTTATTTTTCAATAACTTAATGAAGATTTTTAGTTGTTTTGAAAAGAAAATATTAATCAGAGAATTTTTCTAATATATACTGTAAATGGAAGTTAATTTCTATTTAATTTAAAAATACTAGTTTATAAATAAAATGCCTTTATATAAATGAACTCAAGTCAAAGAACGCTATCTACTTGATTCATCCAGTGAATATTTATTGAGCATCTACAATGTTGTAATCACTGTTTTAAGCATTAGAGATATAATTTGAATAGCACAGAATCCATGCCTTCAAAAAATTCTTATATTCTAATGAGAGGGAAAACATAATAAACATAAAACAACCTGAAAAGAATAATTCTGGACACCAGTGAGTGTTGTAGGTAAAATTAAGTAGGACAATATGATAGAGCTATATGGGATGAGGGACCTGATTTACCTAGGGATTGGACCAGTTGCTTGGAGGAAGTAAAATACTGGTTGAGGCCTGAATGATGAGAACTAGATACTTACTCATCCAAAGGTGAATGGCATTCCAATCTGAAGGAACGGCAATTGCAGAGGTCTGGAGATGCTAATTAGCTTGAGTGTTTGAGGAAAGAAAGATCGCTAGTTTAAGTACAGAACGTGAGATGAGGAGAAAGAGAAGTTTAAAGATAAAGGTATATGACAAATGGTAAAATGTGTAGACCATAGGGATTAGGTTATTTTAATAAGTGGAATATGGAACCGTTGGAGGCACTTTTGCATGGGAGTGACTGATATGATTTACACATTTTTTTAATTAAAGGCATTATTTTAATTTTTAAAGTTTATTCCAAGGGAGAGAGATTGAGAGAAAGAGGCAGAGAAGGAAAGAGAGAGAGAGAAAATCTCAAGCATCTGCACTGTCAGCACAGAGCCTGACATGGAGTTCATTCTCACAAACTGTGAGATCCTGACCTGAGCTGAAATCAAGAGTTGCTTAACAGACTGAGCCCTTCAGGCACCCCCTGGTTTACATTTCTAAAAGATCCTCCTGGCTATTGTCTAAAGAATGGACTAAAGAGTGCAAGAACAAAGGTAAACTGGAAAGAATGATTTTGTCATCCATAGGAGGTTATGGAAAAGCTTGAATTAGAGTTGGAGAAGAGGTGGTGATTAGAAGGGTTGGCTTGGGATACATGTGGAACTGTAATAAATTGAGTATATGAGAAAGAAAGGAATAGACGCTGACTCTAAGGAGAATATTTACTGAAATAAGAAAACTTTATAGGCAAACTTTTTTTTAAACACAATAGTTATTTTGTTAATTTTTTTAAGTTTGAAATTCCTTTTAGATGTCCAGTTATATATATTAAGAAGGCAATATATATTACTGGTAATATTAACTGGGTAACAGTTTGTTAAGCATCTGACTATAGATTTCAGCTCCGGTCATGATCTCAAGGTTCATGGGATTGAACCGCATGTCAGGCTCCATGCTGACAGTACAGAGCCTGCTTGGGATTCTGTCTGTCACTCTCTCTGACACTCATGCTCTCTCTTTCTCTAAAAATGAATAAATAAAATGAAAAAAAGGAGGCAATTTCATATTGTGGAACTAGAGAGAAGTCCAAGATGGAGATAAAATTTGAAAGTCATCAAAGTTTTGTTGTTTAAGGTAATGAATTGAATGAGATTTCTTTAAAAAAGTTTTTTTTCATGTTTATTTTTGAGAGAGAGACTTGAAGGCAAGCAGGGGAAGGACAGAGAGTGAGACACAGAATCTGAAGCAGCTTTAGGGTCTGGGCTGTCAGCACAGAGCCCGACATGGGGCTCAAACTCATGGACCGTGAGATCATGACCTGAGCCAAAGTCAGACGCTTAACCTACTGGGCCACCCAGGTGCCCTGAATGAGATTTTTTACAAAGAGAATGAGTGTAGGGAAGGGAAGAAAACTAAGGACAAAGAGCAGGAGTAGTTAAGCAATTACTGCTCTGGCAAAGAAGATATCAGTAAAGGGAAATGAGGAAAACCAGGTAGGGAGTGTACTTTCCAGATAAGTGTTCATGAAATTAACATGAGTCTTGTCAATCCATAATTTCTTTACCAACTTTCAGCTATAGTGGTACACCTGTTGGTCTTTTGTTAGCAGGTAATTGAGTTAACCAGAGTTGAGGTTTTACTAGGCAGTTTTGACAATGGTAGAAAGAGGTTAGATTGTTATGATGTTTGCAAAGGAGTGAGTATAGTATTGGATCATAGAATGTACTCTAGATAAGGAAGGATTTGCCTGAAGTGTGGTCACAGATTAGGAGACTCACTGTGCTCAGAGGATTGTTGGATTGGATGTACTAGAGAAGAATAACTGGAGGAGAGGAGATGAGTTTCGGTGAGAGGGATAGCAAAATCTATATATCGAAGGAGGTGCAGACATTGGAGTGAGAATAAGATCTATGGGTATGGTTCTTACAAAAGAATACAGTAGCTGAGGTATTGGAGGTGAGTGTTAAGTGAGACATGATGGACCTGAAAGTCTGAGGATGTGGTAGTGACTAAAGATCAAAGTAGAGAAGAGATAATTTTTTTCAAGAATGAGAGGAACCAAGAGACTTAGTTTGGGATGGGTCTTTACGATAGCTGAAATCTCCAAGAACATTGGAGAAGAAGTCAGGAAATAACTTGCTGACATCAATAGTAAATGATATAAAATTACTAGGAAGACAATAAAGAAGAGACATGACATAATGGTTGTTAAAATTTTTAAAAAATGTGCTTTAATGGAGTTGAAGTTTTCTAGCAAGGAAGGAATGGAAACAAAAAGCACCAGTAGAGAGCAAAGAAGACACTCATCATAGCTCCAAGTCCTAAGGCACATGAAGTATGGGAGGAAAGAAGTGAGGGAAGAACTGGAGTCCGTTTGAATATTGTAGGAAAACAATGTTCTCAGGTAAGAGTGAGGTTTCACTGCCAAGGAAATCATAGAAGAGCTTGAAGAAGGAGGAAAGTGTCCTTTGGATGCAATGAGAATTCTAAAGTCACTGTGGAATGAAAGTAGTGGTGGGAGTGGTGAAGTGCAAGAATTACTAGGGATCATACAGAGCATTCAGAAGATTTGGAAAATGATTATCAATAAGATATGAGAGAATCTGAGAAGGTGCACTTGTGATGCTGTTGGACATGAACAGAAGTATGAGGCATAATGACATAAGCACTGGAAGTTGCAGCGAACAACAGTGATTTAAAACCAAGACATAGACTGCCTCCCTATTTGGCTTAAATATAGTGCCCTGAAGCACAAGGCAATGGAAGATACTGAGGTGGTTGGTCATTCTAAGCTCATTGTAAACAGTAATTTCTGTGGAAGAAAATGCTGGATGTGATAGTTCTTGTTTTCTTTGTTTGTTTAAATGTTCACTAAAATAAAGATAGAATTTTCAAAACAAAAAATGTTCCTTTCTATACTTTTTATATACCATTATTTATTATACACATCCCATGCTTTAAGAAATACTGATTTCCAAATTACCCTGTCATGTTCGTAAAGTTTTCAGGCAGCAAATTCCAGGAGGTTAAAGGAGAGTAAAGAGGCCAGTTAAAATCAGAGAGAAAAATACTGAAAGAAGTGAAGCCTGCATGTTATGTTATAATTGCATCAGAATAAAAAAATTAATCAGGAGATAGGAGTCAGGTAGCAAAACACTTGATTCTTGAATCACTAGGTAAGAAGAAGTAGAAAGGGAAACAAATTAAATATTTTTGGTAACTATTCAAAATTGAATTGCTTCCAGATAAAATACCAGGTTAGAAACAGCTCTATGTTTGTTTTCTTTGTTTGTTTGTTTGTTTGTTTGTTTGCTTTACCTTGTAACAATTTCAATGAGCATTTGAAATACGTTTCTTTCATCATTTTTTAGATAGATAGATATTAGAAAATGATCTCTATTTCTAAAAATAACTAATTCTGTTCCTCCCTTAATATCTCTTTATTTAGAGCCAAACATAACTTTTCATCAAAAGACATGATAATAAATATATTAGTGGTTTATGTTTAAAATTTTATGTCCTTATTTAAAGCTTAAACAGGTTTTAAAATTCTCAATTGCAGATAAACTCTAATTAGTATTTAAGCCAAAAACTTAATTGTAATTTTGGATTTATTCAATATGCTTACATGAAAATTAGAATTCTGTTTGATTTTTACGTTCAATAGTGATAAGTAAATGAAAGAACACAATTATAATTTGAGATGACTTTGACAATATTTTTTCAAGACAATTTGAAATCAATTATGTCCTTATAGAATTTGAGGATAGAAATGAAGAATTTATGATATTTTTCCATTTTTCATAATGCATTTCTAAAAATAGAGTACACTTTCAAAGATATTCATAGGAGATGAGATATATGAGTTGAATATGACCTGCAAGAAAAAGAAGTAGTTAAAGATTAGAAGGAGGAACTGGGCAACTTATTTTATTTTCTGTCCATAACCAAATGATATTCAAAATATTTAAATTCTACAAATCTGAGCCAGTCATTGCTGGGACCATGCCATGACAAGCTTAAACACCTAATTGCTGGGTATCCTTCGAGAGGGGCCGGGAAGCCAGATCGTCCAGAAGAATATTTAGGGAACTTAAAGCTGAATATTTTTCTGACTCTTTTCAGTACTCTTTTCAATATCTAACAACCAGTGTGTATATTCTGCTGCACACTAGCTGCAAAACAATATTGTCCATCATCACCATCACCTTTATATAAAAAGGTGCTATGTCTGTATATGGAATAACTATCCATACTCTATAGTTATGTGGATATGTTAGATGGATAGTTATATGCATTTGGAATAAGCGATACACTATACAAACTCTACTTTATTACCTGTAAATCTCTGGCGTTTCGATTGTTTTTCTTCTCTGTGTCTCATTCTTCTCATCAAATGTCACAAGGTGGTGGGGTGCAGTGGAAAAAAAGTATATAATTAAGATTAGACTTCGATTCACACCCCGGTTCCACTACAGATGAGCCATAATTTTGTGCAAATTATGTAACTTTTTTCTCATTCAACTGCATCTTCTGTGAAATGGGGTTCGTGAAGTTTAGAGACAAAGAACAGAAGACACCCAGCGCAGCATCTGGCACGTGGCAGTTACTCAATAAATGGCAATTATTCCTACTGCTTTGAAAATTGGAAGGAGGTTGCTAAAGCAGGTGTTTTTCACCTGGAGTTTATACACGGTTAGACCTTGCAATGTCTAAGAATTCCTAAAATCTCAAGTAAAACAGATTGTATGTTTTATACACTCTTCTGGGGAAAGAGTCCATAGCATTTGTAAGATTCTTAAGGGGTGTTTTGAATTTAAAGCGGTTAAGAAGAAAAAGTGATTGAAGAAAAGTTGGTAGAAAAAGGAGAAGAATGTCACAGAAAGAGAAAAAGATGAAGAACAGGGAGTAAGGACAGCAGCTAAACAGGGACTCAACTTTAAATGGAAAACTAATGTGAAGAATTCACAGAGGAAGGAGCCCATAGCATTGATACGGTCTTGGCACAAAAGTAGAGTTGGCAGAAAAGAGTAGATGAGGTCAGACAGAATTAATAAAGCCAGGTAGGAAACATTGCAGCTTTGTGATGGGGTCTGTGGTAAGGGCAGCGATTCTTAACAGATTCCTGGGAAGCTGTTATATTCCAAATTGCTTCTGTTTTATCTTCCCTTGTTACTCAAAACCGTTTACGTGGTTCAGTTTACTGTATTGTGTGCTTTACATTGATATTTCCACCCAATTTTGAGACATTGAAGCCATCCCATCACTGTTATACTGTCATATTATCTGATGTTACTTTTTCTGAATAACTGATAGTCTCAATAACTGGTTTGATGAAGCTTTTTCAGTGAGATCTTCCCTTCGCAGGTTAAATGTTTAAATTTGCATTTCAGTTTCTATTCTCTCTGACAGTTGATTATTTGATTCTCTTGAACATTTTCAGAGTAGGTAAAAAATGTTAAATGATGCTTTTCTGGAAGAGCAATCTAATCAATTCTCTCTTAAGAAAGAGAATGTAGTGGTAATCAAAATTATGTGTTACTCTGAGAGGAAAGTAAATAAGAGAAATCGCACCTGACTGGATTGTCACTAGTAAATCATCAAAAGTTGCCATCAAAACTCATCTTGGTATAAGAGTAAATATGAAAAAAAAAACATAAATATTGGAACAATAACAAGCAAAATTTCTGCAAGTGTAGTACTTTTTCCCAAAAATGTAAAATGAAGTTATATTAGGAGTCCAGGAGTCGGTATGAGAGAATATACTTTCTGAAAATATGTATTCAACAAATGCCTACTGTGTTTCTACTCTGTGTGAAGAACACAGCTTATAGGAATCATATTTTAACTTTCACAATGACTCATTTACTGGTTTTGTAGATGAGTAAATGGCAGCTCTGAAGGTTATGACTTACCCAAGGCTATAAAAAACCCTAGCTACTATTTACCAAGTGCTTAACATGCACCAGCACTGTTCGTTCACTATCTTTAATTATCTAAAACACATGTAAAAGAAGCCTTATTGCTATTATTTATATTGACAAGTGACAATTAAGGCCTAAACAAGTTAAATAAGTCATCTTTTTAGATAGAAAGGTGAGGTCTCTTCACCTCAGTTCAGTACTTTCTACTATGTCATACTTATTCATTTATTTATTCTCAGAACAAATATTGATTGTGTACTTAATCTTTGCCAGACATTTTGTTACATGCTGTACCTACAACCATGGCAAACAAAACAGTTGTAGTTCTTGTTCTAGTGGAATTTATAGGCTATTATGGGAAACATTTTAAACATCTAAGCAAACAAGGACTATAAAGGAAAGAGAACAGCTTACTGAGAGTAAATTAAGGAGATGATCAGAGAGGCTCTTTGAAAGAGTCAACAACAAAGAGAGGGATATCCCAGACAGATGGCAAAGCATGTGCAAAGGCGCTGAGGTAGGAAAGAGATTGAGTTTATTAACTCCCAATGAACACAAAGATCAAAGACTTTTTTTTTTTGGGCACACAGGATGAAATGTACTTACTTATTAAATAAAGGGATCACATAAATTGATTGGTATGTCAAGTATCTGCCATCAATTTAATTTAACAAGATAGACCAAATTCTAAACCATAAAACACATCTTAAATGTTTTAAAAGAATAGGAACCATACAATGTATTTTCTTAGACCACCATGGAATTAAGCTAGAAATTGGTAGTAGAAAGATAGCTAAAAATCTCAAGATACTTGGAAATTAAATAAATCAGGTCAAGGCTTACTTGAGAATATTAATATAGAATATATGTATTAGGAATACAGAATATATATATATATATATATATTCCATAGTGAATGGGTATGAAAGTGTACAATGAATGCATTTTAGCTCAGTTATCAAGCTTTACATAGAAAGTCGGAATTTTAAATACAACCAATTTTCTTTAAAAATTTTTTAAATACGATAATATAAAACTTTTGAAATTTTCACTTATCTACAACTAAAACCACTTAGTGTCAGGACCCATTATAACAGTGTATGCAGACAACAAAAGAGAGATGATGCAAAACGTTTTTGGAAACATCTTTCAGTATCACTAGACCACTCTTGCTTTTCATTTCCTTTCTAAATCTGGAGTATCTCCTTCTCAGTAGTACACAACATTTATCCCATAAGATATATAAGGTTTACATTACCTGAAATAGCTTCTTACAGGATGATTTTTATCTATTACAATCTGCAGTTCTCTGTTCTTACCAGAGATTGAGCCTCCATGATAGCAACAATCAACACTCATAGCTTACCCAGAATTTCATGAATTGGATGACTAGAGATGTTTAGATTCTCAAAGAAATAATCTCCACTATATACAATGACCTTTTTTTTTATTTATTTTTTTTAATTTTAACGTTTTATTTATTTTTGAGACAGAGAGAGACAGAGCATGAACGGGGGAGGGGCAGAGAGAGAGGGAGACACCGAATCGGAAACAGGCTCCAGGCTCTGAGCCATCAGCCCAGAGCCCGACGCGGGGCTTGAACTCACGGACCGCGAGATCGTGACCTGGCTGAAGTCGGACGCTTAACTGACTGAGCCACCCAGGCGTCCCTACAATGACCTTTTACGTTCTTAAATACAAATAACATTATCTGAAAAAAAAAGTTGAAGATTCCCAACCATATTTATTTCTTCATTGAATTTTGTTAAAAATACCATACTCTAGTTTCTGTTTAACATCTGGTTCATCTTTTACAAACTTTTTTTTTATTATCTTTCCTTCAACTCTGAATTCTCCACATTTCCAAGTTCTTGTCTCAAAGAGCAACTTTTAGGCATTTTGGTAACCTTCTGCAAGTGTAGGCAGTAACAATTCATTTTGCCTTTGCTAATAGGTAAATATCCACAGTGATTCCATTGATGGAGCACTTTTCTGTGTGAGCTGGTGCCAGCAGGAGGTAGAGAATGGACTGTAACACCGTATGTTTGGGGCATCAGGATTATAGTATTGTCATATTCAGTCTTGCCTGGAAAATGTCTTTCTTTGGAGCATGTGGAGAATAATTTTAAATTGTCATAGTTTCTTCAAGATATTAATAAGTCAAATTATTGTTTTTATTTTTTTCTAAGATATATCCCTTTGCCAAAGAAAAGCACTATATTATTATACAGAACTTTTTGTTAAGAATCATCAGGAAGCCAGTCATAGTAGAGACAAGACTACTGGTGTCTAAAGAACTAAGTCCTTGTCTCACTCTTAAATAACTAGAGGACATCAGATTTTTACCTTTCCTTGGTATTAATTTCTATATACACAATTAAAATTTAAATCCACATCGCAATATTTCACAGGATTTTTGGTTTGCCATTGTATAAAAAATAATTTTTAAAGTGAAAAGTTGGGAGTTTGGGGTAGATTTAGAAGGCAGAAAATCAGGAAGGATGTAGTTGAATTCAACAGCACTATCAATCAATTGGATATAATTGACATCTAAAGAATGCTATATTTAACAACAGCAGAATACACATTCTTCTTAAGTTTGCATAAAGCATTCACCAGGATAGACCACATTCTAGACCATAGAACACATTTTAAATGTTTTAAAAGAATAGGAAGCATACAGTGTCTTTTCTTAGACCACCACGGAATTAAGCTAGAAATCGGTAGTAGAAAGATAGCCGAAAAACCTCAAGATACTTGGAAATTTAAAGGAATCATAGTTCTAGGATAAACTCTCAGAAGAAATAAAGAATAGTTTGAACAAAATTAAAATATAACTTCCCAAAATTTGTAAGATTCAGCAAAACAGTGTTGAGAGGGAAATTTATATCATTGAATACATACATCTAAAAAGAAGAAAGATCTAAAAATCAGTGATCTAAGCTTTCACCTTAGGAAACTAGAAAAAGCAGAGAAATTAAATCCAAAGTAAGCAGAAGAAAAATAATAAAAATTAGAGCAGACATCAGTGAAATTGAAAAAAAAAGAAAATCAATAGAGAAGAATCAACAAAACCAAAAGCCGTTTCTTCAAACAGGTCAATAAAACTATAAAGCCTTTATTTAAGTTAACCAAGAAAAAAAGAGAGAAGACACAAATAACCGTAGCAGATATGAAAAGGAGACATCACTAGAGAACCTATGGACATTAAAAGGATGATAAAAGAGGGGCACCTGGGTGACTTGGCTAAGCACCCAAGTCTTTATTTCAGCTCAGGTCATGATCTCAGTGTTGTGAGATCAAGCCCTGCATCAGGCTTCACACTGGATATGGAGACTGCTTAAGATTCTCCCTCTCCTCTCCCCCTCCCCTACTCATGCCCTCTCTCTCTCTCTCTCTTTCTCTCTCTCTCTCTCTCTCTCTCTCTCTCTCTCTCTCTCTCTCTCTGTCTCAAAAAATAACATAAAATAAAGGATGATAAGAGATTATCATGAGCAACTGTATGCCCACATATGTGATAATCTAGATGAAATGGACCTATCCCTTGAAAGACTCAGTCTACTAAAACTCTTGCAAGAAGAAATGGACAATAAGTCTATATCTGTTAAAGAAATTGAACCAATCATTAATAATCTTCTAAAACAGAAAGTACTAGGCACAGATGGATTCACTGGTGAATTCCACTAAACATTTAATGAAGAAAGTATATATACTATCTATAATGTCTTCCAGAATACTTCTGGAAGTTAGAGGGAATATTTCTAACTTATTCTGTGAAGCCAGCATTACTCTAATACCAAACCAGACAAAGACATTACAAGAAAATCAGAGACCAATATCTTTCATGAGCGTAGATGCAAAAGTCCCCAATAAAGTACTAGCCTATTGCATTGGCTGATATGTAAAAGGATTACACAGCAGTCATTTGGGATTTATTCCAAACACGCAAGGCTAGTTTAAAAACTGAAAACTGATTAATTGAATCCATCACATTAACAAGCTAAAGAGGAAAAATCACACGACCATATCAGTAGATACAAAAAAAGGCTTTGACAAAAGCCAATGCCTATTAATGATTGAAAGTTCTTATTAAGTAGGGATTAGAGGATAACTTTCTCAATTTGGTAAAGTATATTTACAAAAAACCTACAGCTAACATCATACTCAATGGTGAGAAACTCAGTTTTCTTGCTAATATCAGAACAGGCAAGTGTGTCCCCTCTCAATTCTTCTTTTCAGTATCACATAGGAAGTCCTAGGTAATGAAGTAAGACAAGAATGGGAAACAAAAGGTTTACAAGTAAGGAAGGAAGAAATAAAACGGTCTTTTTTTTGCAGATGACATGATTGTCTATGTAGAAAGTATAAAAGAGTTGACAAAAAAAAAAAAAAACTCTTGTAACTAATAAGCTATTACAGCAAGTTTATAAGATCTGAAACTGATATACAAAAGTCAGTCATTTTCCTATATACCAGCAATGAACAACCGGGATTTGAACTTTCCAAAGCCATTTATGTTGGCACCCCCAACAATGAAATACCTAGATATAAGTCTAACAAAACATATAGATGATCCATATGAGGAAAACTATGTAACTCTCATGAAAAAGGTAAAAGAACAAACTAAATGGAGAGTTATTTCAATGTTATAGATAGGCAGGCTTTCCAAATCAATCTATAGATTCAACACAATCCCAATAAAATCCACAAAGTTATTTTGTGGATATTAACAAAATGATTCTAATGTTTACAAGGCGAGGCAAAAGGCCCAGGATAGCCAACATAATATTGAAGAAGAGAGAAGTCCGTGGACAAACTATGCAGCTTCAAGACTCACTATGAAGCTGCAGTAGATGAGAAAATGTGATACCAGTGAAAGAACAGAAAAAATAGATAAATGGAACAGAATAAAGAGCCAAGAATTAGACCTATGCAAATAGAATTAATTGATCTTTGGCAAAGGAGCAGAGGCAATTCAATGGAGGAAAGACTCTTTTCAACAACAGTGCTGGAACAACTGGACATCAGCACGCAAAAAATAACTGAATCTAGACACAGATTTTACCTTCTTCAAAAGATTTAACCAGAATAGATCACAGATCAACATGTCAAAAAAATAATTATACAATCTCTAAGGATAAGTAACATAGAAGAAAATCTAGATGACCTTGGGTTTGGTCATGACTTTCAAAATACAAAACCAAAGGCATGATCCATGAAAGAACTGCTTAGTTGGACTTATATAAAAATAAAATCTGCTCTGTAGAAGACATTATCAAAAGACAATGAGTAGAGACTACAGATTGGGAGAAAATATTTGCAGAAGAAATAGGATAGAATACATAGAAAATATGTAGGAAGGCTTAAAACTCAACAATAAAATAAATAATACAATAAAAAAAAGTGAACATAAGGATATCTTTTACCCACTGAATATACACCTTGCCTAAAAAAAATATAAAGATGGAAAATGAGCAAATGAAGAATTCTCCACATCATATGGCATTAAATAATTGCAAATTTAAACAACAAAGAAGTATAAGTACACACCTATTCAAATGATGAAAATCAAAATGCTGATAACAATAAATGCTGGCAAGGATCTGGAGCAATAAGAACTTTCATTTATTCCTGGAGGGAATGCAAAATGGCACAGCCACTTTAGAAGACAGTTTGGAATTTTCTTGCAAAACTAAACATACTATTACCATATGATGCAGCAATCACATTCCTTGGTATTTATCCAAATGAGCTCAAAATGTATGTCCACACAGAAACCAGCACATGGATGTTTATAGCAACTTTATTCATATTTGCCAAGACTTGGAAGCAGCCAAGATGTCCTTCAGTAGGTGAGTGGATAAATAAACTGCAGTACAACTATGGAGTGGAATATTATTCAGCGCTAAAAAGAAATGAGCTATCAAACCATGAAAAGACATGGGAGAATCCTAAATGCATATTACAAAGTGAAAAAAAGCTAGACTAAAAAGCTTATGCACTGTGTGATTCCAACTATGTGTCATTTTGGATAAGACAACTCTATGGAAAAAGTAAAAAGAGCATGGTTGCCAGAGGTTACGGAAGAGGGAGGGATGACTAAGCAGAGCACAGAGGATTTTTAGGACAATAAAACTTTTCTGTAAACTACAATGGCAGGTATACATCATTATACATTTATTGCAACTCAGAAAATGTACAACGCTAAGAGTGAACCCTAGTAGAAACTGTGGACTTTGGATGATAATGAGATATCAATGTTAAGTTCATAGATTGTAACAAATGTACTCATCTGATGTGAGATGTTAGTAAAAGGAGAGGCTGTGTGTATGTGGGGGTAGAGGGAATATGAGAACACTCTGTACTTCTTGCTCAATTTCATTGTGAACCTAAAACTGCTCTAAAAAATAAAGTATATTTTAAAGAATTGGAAGTTTTATACACGTGTCCCTTTTTCCAGTGGTGCTATGCTACAGCTGTCTAGCATCTTCAGAGAGGACACATGCCCTGCAAATTGTCACAGTCCTTCCCAGTTTATTTCCCAGTTCTCTTATCTGTAAGTCATTTGATTTTGTAACCCTTGAGCTTGGTGACTAATCATTTCTAACATTCAGTGTTTCTTTTAAGCCGGATCTAGCCCAACAAATTTTTGAAGATTTTCTGTATATTCTTCTACCTTCTCTTTTGATGCTCCATAATGAACATCCACATGCTTCACCATTGATGCAATCTGTTCATTTATTGGTTTTCTGCCATGTCATCAAACATGCCAACAAGGATACAGTATTCTACAAATAGGCCTGGCTATAGTCTCAGAGAAATGAAAAGGAAAAGAGATGATTTGTAGCCTTTATGCTCATCTTTCCTTCCTTATCATTATCACTAAGGCAGAATAATACCTTTTCACCCTTCTACAATGCCCTGTAAGCTTTTAGTCTATGATTTCTTTCCTCATAAAAATGATAGATAAGAAGGAAGGAGAAGCCAAGCAGGAAGAGCAACAAGAGAACTGAATTCAAGACCCACCTCTAAATGCTCAGTCCTCATGCACTGGGTATTTCAATATGTACATTTAGACTGTTATTTTCTGTGTAGACTATTTTATAGTCTGGATAGTCTATCTGTATAGATCTTACATAGAATTTAGAAATTTTAATGTTTATTTATTTTTGAGAGAGACAGAAAGAGAGAGAGAGAGAGAGAGTGAGAGTGGGAGGGGCAGAGAGGGAGGGAGACCCAGAATCTGAAGCAGGCGCCAGGCTCTGAGATGTCAGCACAGAGCCTGATGTGGGGCATGGACTATGAGATCATGAGTTCATGACCTGAGCTGAAGTGAGATGCTTAACTGACTGAGCCACCCAGGCACCCCAATCTTATATAGAATTTTTATAAAAAGATTGACACTAAGGTTGCATAGAACTTGAGTCAGTGGTTTATTGTTTGTTTCTGTTTTCCAGAGAAACTTGTCAGGAACAAAAAAGGCGTCATTTTAGACTTTCTAGAGTGTTTACAAAAGACCAAATTCCAAGAAGGAATATTTAAAATACATTAAAATACATATTTTAAGAACTTTTTACGTATTATAATATAATCTTTTTTTGAAAGTCTTCCCGCATTACCTTATTTTAAGTGATTGTAGATGTGTACTGTTGTATCTTTTTCTCTGTGTTATATTGTGTTTGTACCAAATACTTGATCAGGTACTATCTGTATGTTATTTATTATGCTAAGAATTTACATGTAATATGTCAATGATAGTCACAATGACCCTGTGAACTAGACATTATTATCTTCATTTTACAGATGCAGCTTTAGATTATTCAAGGATTCTTAACATACAGCAGAGCTGGGATTATAACCTACTATATTCAGCCTTTAGGACTTCAAATCTTGGTGCTTTAAAAATATTAAAATTGCATCAATAACACTTGTTGAGTTCAACAGAGTATATGTGTAAATACACAAAGAGCAGACACATAGTTTTACTAGGTCCATCACCTTACACTCTAAACCCAGAGATTTGACATTGCAGTTGCCAGAAATCTACTAAAACGAGGTTAAAATCTGTGATGTTGGAGTCAGGTTTGTCTTGTAAGCCTCCATTTCTTTCAAGTGAAGTGCAATTATAACTCTGGGTTTTTGTGAGGATTAGATGAGATAAAGTAAAGCTCTTGGCACACAGGAATCACTCAATGATATCTGCACATACATTTATTCCAAAGACACAGTGAAAGGTGCTGTCCAGATTCCTTGACATCTTTCTTCAAATGGTCTGTATATTTTAAGAGACTTAAAATAATGTGTTTGCTATATAGAGAAAAACATTTGATAAATGCTTATTGTTATGAAAGTATTGAAATTGGAACTAGTATTTACAAAATAGCTACAATGCAAAGTATTTTATTTGAAATATCTCTTTTAAGCCTCAAAATGCTCCTGCTAACTGGTATTATTATTATCTCTATTTTGAGAATAAGTTAAAGGCTTAGAAATTTAGGAGCTTCCTCCAAGCTGGTGTGGTAGATTGTAAATTCTCAGCTCTTTCCACTACATCAAAAGCTTAAAGTTCACTGCTTTTGAGTTTTCCTAATTAAAACTGAAGGTAACTATGAAGTGCTTAGGAGACAAAACACTTTCTTGTGCTTAAGACTTTGTAAAAAAAATAAATAACGCACTAAGCTGTTTCTCTCCTACATTTTGTAGGTATTCATATTTCAGAATTTCTCTTGAGCATACAGAAAAAATGCCACTGTTTATTTTTTAATACATATAAAGTAGTCAAAATGCACTTTTGAATAAACCAAAAGTAGTCAAATGTTTCCAAAAATTAGCAGTGCTTCTTAAGTATAAAAGCATGCATTTTTCAAGATAATAAGGAATTATTTGTTTATTTTATTTTGAATTTTTGTAATGTTTATTTATTTTTGAGAGAAAGAGAAACAGAGCACAAGAAGGGGAGGGGCAGAGAGAGAGGGAAACACAGAATCTGAAGCAGTTTCCAGCTCTGAGCTGTCAGCACAGGGCCTGATGCAGGGCTTGAACTCATGGACTGTGAGATCATGACCTGAACTGAAGTCAGGCACTTAACCAACTGAGCCACCCACATGCCCCTATTTATGTTTTGTTTTGTTTTGTTTTGTTTCTAATATGCTATCTTTGAATGCTATTCATCGTGTGATTCATTTTAGAATGTTGTGGGGGGGGATGGTATGGCCTCTGTTATATGTATCTACCTTGTAAGTGAGAGGGTCTCAGTTGGGTCTTCATAGGCTCTTCTGTCTGTTTATTCACTTATTCATTGAGTATTGATGGAGGGCCTCCTCCATGCCAGGTCTTATGCTAAGAGAGTGACTACAAAAGCACACATGGCCCTTGTTTTGGTGCTGAGGGCCTAGTAGCAGACACAGGCATCACATAAGTGAATGTACTAAAAGATAAAAATTGGCAATTGAGGTGAGTGTCATGAGGCAGAGATACATAGTGCTGTGAGAATACACAGGAGAATTTCACCCTGTCAGGAAGGTTGGAGAAGGCTTTGCTAAAGTAGTGACATTTGAAACTGGACCTAAGGAAAGAATAGTAGTTGACCACGTGAAAAGGGAAGAAAAAAAGTTGCCTTCATGGTAGCAGCCTATACCAAAGCTTCTTGTTAGTTTCTTTCATACTAAATAGATATTATATATATTGAGACAGAGCCCTTAACATAATTGAACACTTGGTTCTGAATTGTGAAAAAAATTGAAAAGAATTAAAGGTTCATAAATGAACTGCACAAGTCATAAAAAGTCCTTGTTTCATACACAGCTTTATACACAAAAAGAGATTTTTAAAAACATACTATCATAGAAACAATTATGAAGCATTTCCACCCGTGTATGAGCTAACTATACTGTCCACTTTAGGGATGTGGAGAAATGAGCAAAATCTTTGGCCGTGTGAAATTCATTAAAAACCTCGCAAATTACCATAATGGGCCAAGAATTGTGCTAGGCTTTAGAGACTCAAAGAAATATAAGATAATATTCTCATGCTCTGAGAGCCCATAATCAAACCAAGGATCCATACGAGCATTGAGCGAAATATTATCTAATTATGTGGAAGATCAAACTCTTCAGTTGATTTAAGTGCTAGCAGAACATGCAAGTGGGAGGGAGTAATTTTTTTCTTTTACAACTTACTGCATTGTTTGGCTTTACCTAAAGGCCCAATATATTAGGAATGTATTAATTACCTTATATGAGTAAACATTCAATCAATCCTGTGTCATTAATATAGAACATATTGTTATTGCTGTATAATTGTACAGATGAATGCAAATGTAGCTATGTTTAACTATACTCTGTTACTGACCCAACAAAGAGAGAGCAGAATCCATGTTAATTTAAAGTAAATATTCTGAAGGGAAGGGGAAAAAAATAATTACACAGATGAAGGGAGGCAAACCATAAGAGACTCTTAAATACAGAGAACAAACTGAAGGTTGAAGGGAGGCTGGGGGAGAGGGAAAAATGGGTGATGGGCATTGAGGAGGGCACTTGTTGGAATGAGCACTGGGTGTTGTATGGAAGCGATGAATCACGGGAATCTACCCCCAAAACCAAAGGCACACTTGGTACACAAGAGCATACGGTATACACGGTATGTTAGTCAATTTGACAATAAATTACATTTTTAAACCCACAAAAAACAAAAAAACGTAAAATATACATTAAAAAAATAAATATTCTGAGTTGCAAACAACATATGAAAATTTCACCCTCTTTTTTCAAGTATTCAATGGCATCTCATCACCAAAGAAGACTTTGAATGAATGCAGAACTTGAAAAATAAGACCCAGGATTTGTTCTCAGGTTCTGCCATTGTCTCATTGAATTCTCGTGATGAATCTCCTAATGTAATAGTGCCCAAACAAGAAAATGCATGCTGTACTACTATGCTCAAGCAATGTGACTTCTCAGGAGAGACTTAATAATATTTAAATGACTTCAAAATAATAAGTGTATATTTCAAAAAAAAAATCTATTGAATGCAAAATAGCACTAGATGGTTTTTTACTACAAACCTAAAAGTAAAAATCGTTTTCAAGTTTTTCTGGCATCCTTTTATTCTCTGAAAATTTACCATGTGTGTAGACTTGAGCTTTTCTTGAAATAAAAAGCCCTGTGATATAATTATTGATATAATCTCTAAGAAATCTTCAGCATACGAAAAAAAAAAGGGCTTTGGTGCTTTATTTCAAAATTCATTCATGCATAACAAAGATGTTCTTCCTCTGAGAAGGTTTTGTCTCGAATAGGTTACGAGAAGAAAACACTCAGGTGAATTTATTTAATAATTGATAGTGGAAATAGCGTCTTAATGAAATTCCCATCTTCCTGAAACATGAGCTCTGTATTTATTAGTTTTTATAATTATCTAATACTGATGTGTACACTTATACCTGACTGCCTAACTAAAACTCCTATTAGCAATATAAAGTATCTGTGTTGGAAAATTTTTTCAGGCACTAATCTCTCTTCCTTAAGCTCGAATAAAACCCATATAAGCAGTGGTGAGGAGAAAATTCTCATGACAGAAACATGTGTTCTTATTCAATACATTTTAATTTCAATGAGTGTCTGTTTTTCAGTTTCAGAGACCGGACACTGGTAACGGTAATACTATTTCATTGGAATTGATTATTATTTCTGTAGGTTCATTGAGATTTAAGACTACCGCTTTGAAAGTGGTTAAATTGACACTTTTATTAAATAAAATTGAGAAAATCATCCTTCTTAGGATCATAACATTTGGAAAGAATCCTCCAATATTAGGGTAATTCCCATGCCAAAACTTTTTATTTTACAAATCTAAAGATACTCAGGCCCCAAAATACTGGAACTTCAATTGCCTAATGTTCTAGAGCCACTAAATCAGAGACTAAAAATGAGCAGTGTTCTTAGCAGCCCGTCATTCCATCAAAGTAGCAACCTAACCTGACAGAAAAATTATTGTCTGGCTTCTACTGGAATTCGGCCAAGGACAGGAAGCCACAAACTAGTCCCAAATTGTCTATCCCATTTATGAACAATGCTACTTGTAATTTTTATTTATTGGTCCTTATTCCACCTTCTGGAATCACGGGAATTCTTTTCTCTCTTCCAGAACTTTCAACTTTGATTGCGGCTCTCATGGCTTTTGGGAAATCTTCTCTTTTACCCAGTCTTGATATTTTCACTCCTTCCTCATATGAACTTTCCTTCAAACTTTATATCTTGTTGCCTTTTTCTCTGAGGATTTTATTCTACCAATTTCCCTTCTATAAAATGTAATACCAAGAATAGAGCCTATAAAAATCTGATTAGGATCTCATTGGACACTATAAAGTTGAGAGGCTATAAGGCCACTAAAATTTATCTTCTCACAATGTATATTATATAATTAATATAAAATTATATTACATTATTTTAGTATTGTCTTGTTTGTAATTTTTGAAATACTAATCTTAAATACTCTAAAGTGTGATTATTAATGATAATATCCACATTAAGAACACATTCATAAAATTCATTTATCATATTTTTTCTGGGGATTTGAGACATTTGCAATAATCAAGAAAGGATAAATTTAGGAAAAGTAACCAATTAACTACTTTAAGAATTGTAGGACTTTAATATAATTTAAATCATTCTATAGCAATGTGTAAAGTAACAATTACGCAATTTATGCAATTTTCTCAGTCCATGAAAACAAAAAAAGCCTTTTTAAGGGGCCAGATTATTGGCACTTCCTTCCTAATAAGTAGGTCAGACCTTAGCTAGAGGCGTCACAAAGGCTGTTAAGCATTCATTAACTTTATATGAAAACACGGCTGCTGTAAGGAAACCATACATTTCTAAAGAAGATACAAGTATTTATTAGGAGATTATTTAGGAATGACTACCCTCTCTTCATCAGGGATTTTTAAATATTAACAAATAAAATTAACTGAATGCTTACTTTAGCCAGGTACCATACTAAGTCCTTTATGTGTGTTATCTATTTCTTAGAATGTTTTGATTCACATATATACAATTATTGAGCCCATTTTATCTGTAAAGAAAAAAATAAGGCTTCTCTAAAATTATTTGCCAAAAGTCATAACTGTAGTTAGTGACAAAGACAGGATGTGAAGTTAGGTATGTCTGACACTCAAGCTTTTGACTGCTCTGC
This sequence comes from Lynx canadensis, assembly GCF_007474595.2. Classification (NCBI taxonomy): domain Eukaryota; kingdom Metazoa; phylum Chordata; class Mammalia; order Carnivora; family Felidae; genus Lynx; species Lynx canadensis. The sequence continues at coordinate 151,483,413 of NC_044310.1, read as the reverse complement.
CATTATCCATTCATTACGTGGTTGCTAACTTACTTAATCAAAATAAACTTGACCCTAATGCTGGCAAGACTTAGAGATGTTAATATAACCACTAAGTGCTGGGTCTTAATTAACATTCAAGTGCTCTGAACTTCTGACCCAAAGCCTATGTCTGGTTAGGTACTGTTCTGGCAAAGCTGACACCCCGCAGTTCTAAACTACATATTATATTTAGCTCTATTTGGACTTCGTATTTTGAAAGTCAGAAAAGCCAACATATCGTCTGATCTCTATATCTCTTCTCCTTCATAACTTAACTCCTTCACAACATCTAAAGTTTGCTCACTGAAATGTGCCTAATGGCAAAGGTTGGTGAAATGTATCCTTGCAAGTAATTGAAAAAAAAAATCCCTTGCACAAACTATACATATCGTAGAAGGTTTTTTTCAATTTAAAAAGTAATGCAAGTCTTATATTTTACTGAATAATACAGAATTGTTTTATTTCCATATTTTTTATCCAAATTTGTTTTTAACAAAATTGAAGCTTTAGAAAGGAGCACCATGTGACTTTTTGTGCCTTGTTACCTTCATGTATCTGTAGGATATCCATACCTCAATTTGAGTATAAGCATGGTAAAGAGGTTCATTCAAAATTTATCAAATCATTTTTCATACTCTCATTTATTTAAAAAAAACTTCTTGGGGTGCCTGGTGTCTTAACCGGTTGAGCATCCCATCCAGCTTCGGCTCAGGTCATGATCTCACAGTTCATGGCTTCGAGCCCCACATCGAGCTCACTGCTGTCAGTGCAGAGCCCCCTTTGGATTCTCTGTCCCCCCTGCCTCTGCCTCTCTCCCACTCATGCTCTCTCTCTCTCTCTCTCAAAAATAAACATTTAAAGAAAAAACTTCTTGCCTATCTACTTTTAAAAACATTTATTTATTTTGAAAGAGAGAAAAGGAGAGAGACAATACCAAGCAGGTTCCATGCTTTTGGCACAGAGCCTGACCTGGGGCTCAGTCTCATGAATAGTGAGATCATAACCTGAGCCGAAAGCAAGAGTCAGATGCTCAACCGACTGAGCTGCCCATGTGCCCCTTGAGTATCTACTTTTTGCAAAAATGATGCAGACAGGATATGGAAATAAATAATATATACTATCTGCCCATGAAAACCTCAAAATCATAGCAGGGAAAATAGCCTACCAAATAATTCTAGTACTTACTCACCCTCTAGTAATAAAATCTGCTGCAGTAAGTCTTAATAGTTATTAATAAAATATTAACACATTCTCTTTTTCTAGCTATGTATTTGAAACTCATATGGGCCATTTCCAGGCAGTGAATTGATATTGATGCCACAGATGCAAATGCCATTTCAATTGCTTACTTACATTCTCTGGGCTTTTGCTTTGAGTGTCTCTCCTATGAGCATCTTTATATGGGAGAGTAGATGTCTGAGACAGCAGGCCGAATAAAACTTTTGTGTAATTACAGGATTTCATGTAGTTATTTGATGTGTTCCAACATCTCTTAGTTGTAACAAACATTATTTTCCATATCACGGCCTTCCATAATAATTGCAATTTGTTGATAATTGACATCCAATACTTCTGTCTGATCAATATTAAGGAGTTTCACTGTTCTCATATTCAACTACCTTATTTATTTTTTAACGTTCTTTTTCATCTTTCCTGTCCTCTCATGAGATGTTAGGGTCATTGTCTATGTGGTTTCTCAAAGTTCTTTCAAATGGTTCAGTCATCTTTACACTTTTAAAATATTTAAACTGAATATTGGGGCGCCTGGGTGGCGCAGTCGGTTAAGCGTCCGGCTTCAGCCAGGTCACGATCTCGCGGTCCGTGAGTTCGAGCCCCGCGTCAGGCTCTGGGCTGATGGCTCAGAGCCTGGAGCCTGTTTCCGATTCTGTGTCTCCCTCTCTCTCTGCCCCTCCCCTGTTCATGCTCTGTCTCTCTCTGTCCCAAAAATAAATAAACGTTGAAAAAAAAAATAAATAAACTGAATATTTAGATATTCTCAAAAGCACACAAAATCATTAAATAAATATTCATAAATACAAATATTTCTTACAATTTTACACTATTACATTAAAATATGTAAAGCATATCAATAACATGTACTAAATTCTAGGCCTAGTTTTAGCAATACTATATAAAAAAATAGAGTATATACTATATAAAATACTATATAAAATACTATACTATATATATAGTATATATATAGTATATATAATATATATATAAAATACTATACTATATAAAATACTATATAAAAACATAGAGAGTTTATAAACATTCACTCCTTGTCACCTACCAATCATACTCATGAATTAATAGCTTTGATATTCAAATGGTTCCTATATGTTTAATTGTTCAGCAAGAATGGCATGTGAAAACCGTATTTATCCAAAACCTGGAAAAATGTGCCTGAGTGCTCTATGTGTAGAGAAAAGCAAAGCAGTTTTGTTAAATAGCTGTTTAAGAAAGTTGTAAGCAATCTATTGAAGAGACTTAAGACATTTCCTACCCACCTGGAAGAATTTAGTTTTCATCTAAACTGGCATTTAAATTGGACTTAAAGCAGAAATGAGCAAACTTGTCTTATAAAGGGCCAGATACTAAATATTTAAGGTTTTGCAGGCCTACAAAGAAAATCAAAGATATTAGGTAGGCACTTATATGACCACTTAAAATGCAACTATTTAAAAATGAAACGCCCAGGGGAGCTTCAGTGGCTCACCCTTGATTTTGGCTCAGGTCATGATTTCACAGTCCTGAGATTGAACCCCATTTGGGGCTCTCTGCTGGGGGTGGAGCCTACTTGACATTCTCTCTCTCCCTTTCCTCATGTCGGGTTCTGTGCCGACAGTGTGGAGCCTGTTTGGGATTTTCTCTGTCTCTCTGCCCCTCCCCAGGCTCCATCTCTCTCTCAAAAATAAATAAATAAACTTAAAAAAAAAAGGAAAAGAAAAAAGAAAAGAAATCTTATAAATTGACTTAGCCTCCTTTGCAAGGGAACTCAATCTCCAGGACAGTAGGTGAGAAATCTGCATGGCTAATAGCCTCAGAAAATCTAGATACATTTTTTTCTAAGATTTTATATACCTAAAAAGAGCACTGTCCTCTTTTAACAGTCATAGAGCAGGTCATATACAGTATATGCTCATTAAAATTGCAAATGAGCTCAGCCACAGAGAGTTGTTTCCCAATTACATGGTAAAACTTAAATAATAAAAAATTACAGATTATAAAAATGCTTCAGTAAATATGAACTCAATCAAATGGAATACGCAGTAATACCATAAGGATTCTTTTTTAAAAAATAAATCCTCTCAAACTTAGATTGTCTTACTAAAATAGACTAGGAAAGTTTCACTAATCGTGAAGTGCCACAAGTTAAATATGAGCAAGCAAAGTGGTAATGATGTGTGTGTGTGTGTGTGTGTGTGTGTGTGTGTGTGTGTGTGGAGAGAAAGAGAGAGGGAATGAGAGAGACTAAATTGATTTATGAGATTGTTATTTTCTAGGGTCAAGAAACCTCAGTTGAATAGATACTCCCTACATTTAGCAATATTTGACCTTTAGTAAAACAATGTATTGAGTGTAGTCTGTGTTTGCTGTAAGGATGTTTCAAGTTTTTCAGAGGAGAAAAATTAAAATAATTAAAGAAGAAATTGGACCTCTGAGGAAAGCAATTTGTGTCAGCTTATTTAGAAAAGCAAAAGCAGAGTGATTCTTTCCTCCTAGGTATATGATATATTAATATCAAACAAAAAAGTAACTTATTTTGGGTTATGACTTTGCTTAAATGTAACTAATTATTAAAATGAATACTTATTATTTTTCATTATAGAGATACTGAGAGCTAAAATCTTACATTTGTTCTACGGATAAATGCTAATATTGCTAAGATTTCAAATCACTGAGCTGCCTTTCTGGTGATACTCAGGACAGGATGGCTTAGCTCACCATTTGTTGAGGAAAAAATTGTAGATGTAGTGTCACAGAAACCAAGGGAGCTTTCCAGCTGCTAAAAACAATGAGAGCCTATATAATATAAAGCTATACGATATTGTTTAGGAATCATTAGTTGCTATTAACTATTTTATTTATTTGGACAACTTGACTTAAAATTGGAACGTTGCCACAGTGCAAGGATGTGCCATCAACTATTTCCTTTCACGTAAATGACTTTTTACATACTGAAGTTTCCTTTCAGAGCCAAGGCTATGGATACTTAGTGAGTCATTTTAAATACCACAGATGCCATGCATTTTCTCAAGCCTACTTTTCCTGTAGTTACTCAAATGTACTTCCTTAAACCCTGGACAAATGGAGAGGAAGATGCAGATAATAGACAAGGTAGCAAGTAGAAGGAAAGTAGCATGTTGGTGCCTCCAAGCCCATAAACAGGAACCACACAATCTTCCTACCTGAGTCAGAGCCATTACTTTTAAAAGTGCGCGCGGGGCGCCTGGGTGGCTCAGTTGGTTAAGCATCCAACTTCACCTCAGGTCATGATCTCACGGTCCGTGGGTTCGAGCCCCGCGTCGGGCTCTGTGCTGACAGCTCAGAGCCTGGAGCCTGTTTCAGATTCTGTGTCTCCTTCTCTCTGTGACCCTCCCCCGTTCATGCTCTGTCTCTCTCTGTCTCAAAAATAAATAAACATTGAAAGTGCACGCAAATCTCACTGAATAGTATGTCAATCTGTTTCATTAAGCATTTTTCTTTAAATAATGAAGTTCATTTCTTTGTTTTCCATAGTGTAAATGCAATTTAATTTCAGCCATAAAATTTTACATACAGCTTCTCTGAAATTTATACCTCTCTTTACTGTGTAATTAGAGTTAAGCAGCATATTCTGGGAGACTTTTTGCAAATAGTTTAAGATAAATTGCTCAGGGTGGTGTCTAAAACAAAATCAATAGTTTGAATGATCATCAATTAGGGATGCTCTGAGACAGCCAGCTGCCCCATTGATACACTAAGGTTGGAAAGTAAGCTGGTTTAGCATTATTTGACAAAATCACCATAAAAAGCACTGCAAGGGCAGTTCTTAACGTCATTAAACTCTTGAAGGAAGAAATCCCATTAACTCGGGGGTTCCTCTCCGTAATAGCTTGAGCTGTGTATGGTTTCAAGTTTTAATTGCATAAATATTTCTATTTTCTCTCCATTTCACTCCATAAAGTATTTCAAAATTCTCAAACCATAAGCATTCTTTCATCTTATTCCTCCCCAAATGCTTGTAATTTGACCGCTATGCTTTTCCTCATTAAATTGTTTCACCATCACCGTACACACATTCTGAAACCTCTGGTACATTATTACTTAGTGCTTTTCTGTCTACCTGTGCTAAGTAACCTCCTGGTTATCAGCTTCCTGGTCATCTGCTCTCCATTTTAGAACGGCAAGAAAACAACTGCAGGCTGCTGTGGATTTAAGTTTAGCGAGTGTTACTGCAGCCCCAGAGCTTATCTGTGGCTTCCAGCAGACACATGCGGGTGTTTCTGCTGCTTTTGTTCCTAGGAAGCGGCAAAGTGTGATACAAGTGAAAGAAGCATTTTGGCAGCAGAAATGATCTTGCCTGAATCATTCAAATACTGACAACTCACCCCTTCAAAAACCCACAACGTATTCTGTGCCTTCCCTGAGAAAGCGCTGTAAATAGATAAATTGAGAAACTTATAGTTACTAACATATTTCAGAAATATATGCTGCATTCTTATTGCACATAAGACATTGCAATAGGGTCACGGTGGATACGCAACAAGATGCAGAGACAAGAATTCACCTTAAGGACCTTACTACCCGTTTGTTTAACTTAAAATAAAAGCATGTGAAAGTAAAAACTAAATTGCACAAATATTAAAATGACAAGATAATAATGCAAAAGGTACCGTGTCCTAGCATATTTCCTTACATTTAGGGGCTAGTCGATATGTATTTGCTGCTATGATTAATACACTAGCTGAGTTGTGCATACAAATGAGTGCTTTAAGAGTCTAGACAGGAGCCATCACTGTGTGGCATTCAGGAAACCTGAACAGATTTGTGGTAGTAAGGTTGGGTAGAGCTTAAGATAGAATTTAATCAAGGCAAAAACTCCCATACTTTATACCTTCCTAGTAGAATTTATTTACTGAGTTCAGGAGTCTTTTGTTCCACTTGAAAGATATACTCTGCATGGTCACATTATTGTCCTTTCTCTTAATGAGCAAATAAAAGCAATTAAAACTGAAAGGGTCAAAAATATGTTTAAAGCTTTTCAATTATTAAACTTATCCAAATGTCCCTGTCTCTCTGATATTTTCTCTATGTGATATTTTTTAATCGTGCTTTTGTTTTGTTTTTTTTTTTTTTACTCTGAGATAATTGTAAGAAATGCTGTTATGAGAAATAATACAGAAAGATTCCATGTTCCCTTTACCCAGGTTTCCCCAATGGTAACATCTTGTAAACTTATACTACAGGATAGCAACTAGAATATTATCACTGATATAGTCAAGATAGAAAACATTTCCATCACAACTAGGATCTCTTAGTGATCACTGTTACTTTCCGCCTTAACCAACACTTTCCCTAACCCTTAGCAACCACTAATCTGCTCTCCATTTCTATAGTTCTGTCATTTACAGAACATTATACAAAGAGAATAAGATAGTACATAACCTTAGCTTTTTTTTTCCACTCAGCATAATTCCTTGGATATTCATCCAGGTTTTTGCATGAATCGATAGTTCCTTTCGTTGCTGAGTAGTATTTCATGGTATACATGTACCACAATTTTGTGTAACCATTCATCTATTGAAGGCCATCTGTGTTATTTCTGGGATTCAGTTGTTATGAGTAAAGCTGCTATAAACATCCATATACAAGTTTCATATAAACATAAGTCCTCATTTCTTTGGGACAAATTCCCAGGAATGCAGTTGCTTTATCACATGGTAGTTACATGTTAGTTTTTTTTTTTTTTTTTAACAAACTATCAAATTGTTTGGCAGAGTGGCTCTACCATTTTACATTCTCAAGAGCAATGTATGAGTGATCGAGTCTCTCTAAATCCTCACTAGCACTTGGTGTTGTCACTATTTTTTATTTTAGCTATATGATAGATGGACAGTAGTATCTCATTGTAGTTTTAGCTTGCATTTTCCTAATGGTTAGCAAAACTGAACATCTCTTCATGTGATTGTTACCTGTATATCCTCTTCAGTGGAATCTCTCTTCCTGCCTTTTGTCCATTTTCTAATTGAGTTGTTCGTTGCTTTGACTGTTGAGTGTTGAGATCTTTTTCTTTTATTTTTTTAAGTATTTTATTTATTTATTTATTTATTTATTTATTTATTTATTTACAGAGGGAGGGAGAGAGAGGGAGAGCAGGGCAGTGGTAGAGAGAGAATGGGAGAGAGAATCTCAAGCAGGCTCTATGCTGTCAATGAGGATACTGACGCGGGGCTCAGTCTTACAAGTCATGAGATCACAACCTGAGCTAAAATCAACAGTCAGATGCTTAATCCACTGAGCCACCCAGGCATCCCAAGAGTTCTTTATATATAGTATATACCAGTCTTTTTATGGATATGTGATGTGCAGATATTTTCTCCCACTCTGTGGCTTGTCATTTTTATCATAGTTATTAGCTCTGATTTTTGTTGATTTCTACTTTACATTTAAGGCTGTGATGCATTTTAATTAATTTTTACATAAGGTGTGAGACTTAGACTGAAATTCCTTTTTGTTGTTGATGTTGTTGTTACTGTTGAAAATGTTATCTTTCTTCAATTGAATTGCTTCTGTACCTTACTAAAATATCAGTAGCATATATTTGTGTGGGTCTATTTCTGGGTTCCCTGTTCTGTTCCATTGATTTGCACATAACACAGCCTTCATAATGATAGCTATGTAATAAGTTTTGAAATCACATAGGCTGATGTTTCCCACTTCATTCTTTTTCAAAATTGTTCTAACTATTCTATTTACTTTGCCTGTCAATATAAAGTTTTTCATAAGCTTATCTATATCTACTTCAAAAAAATCTTGCTTAGATTTTGATAGGAATTGTGTTAAACCTGAATACCAATTTGCAGAGAATTGAAATCTTTACTGTTGACTCTTTAAATCCATGAACATATAGGTTTCTCCATTTATGTAGAAATGTTTATATATTTGTATAAATATGTATAAATATATATTGATAGCTATAGTTATAAATCATCTTTGATGCATCACCATTGTGTGGCTTCCCCATACAAATTCTGTACATATTTTTTAAATTTACCATTAAGTATGTATGTATGTATTTATAATTACATATTAGTTAATAAAAATTGAATAATATATATATTTATTTAGTGATTGGAAATGACATGGTTATTTTAATTTTGGTTCCTTGCTAGTATGTAAAAATAGAATTGAGTTTTGTATGTTTATTTTGTATCCTATGATCTTCTGAACTAACTTATTAGTTCAGGAAGGTTTTTTTGGCAGAATCTTTGGGATTGTCTATGTAGAATCATGTCATCTACAATAGGGACAGTTTTATTTTTTTCCTTTCCAATCTGGATGTCTCTTATTTCCTTATCTTGCCTTATTGCAGTGGTCACAATTTCTAGCAGTATGTTAAATAACCATTCTGTGAATGGACATCTTTGCCTTTTTCCTGATCTTAGGGGGAAAACATTCAGACTTTCGACTCAGACTCTCTGATATTTTAATCTTAGCATGCATTTAACATTTACATCAGTTTTTATGTTTGTCTGTTTTTATTATAGGTAAAGTAAAAACTGTATTGAAAAATCTTGTAATGTAGTGCTTGCATGCATGGGCTTTAAGATAGTCAAATCTAGGTGTGATGCCATGCTCTATCCCTTCCTAGTAGTGTTACCTTGGGCAAGTTTCATAACCCCTCCAAGTCTCAATTTATTTATCTGCAAAATGGTACAACGCATTAATCCATTCCATAAATTTAATTTCAGTGTTTTAAAAACTTGATACTAAAAGTACCTACCTATCTCACAAACTTGTGAGAACTGAATGACAGGATATTTGTGAAATACTTAGCACATGGTAGGAATTTGAAATTTAACTATTAGACCATGATTATCAAACGAAAAATTCTCCTGTAATCATGTAATTAGATCAGTGGTTCTCAATTAGATTGACAGGAATGATTGTGTCCCTACCTCAGCCTTCAACTAGAGTAAGCGGTGCCATTGGCATCTAATAGATCAATGCCAAGAATGCTGCTGAACATTCTGTAATTCATAGTACAGCCCCTCATAACAAATAATTCTCTGGTCCAAAATGTTACAGTGTAAACGTTGATATAACCTGATTTAGATGGATAATAGACATATATGTGGGAATATGTTAAAAATAGCTTATAGGTTACCAGTAAATTTCCACCCCCTCTTTAATCTTTGGCCTAAACTCATTTTCTCCAAGACCCTTTTTTGGCTGGATTTTTCAAATTCAGAACAGCTTTTCATCCACACCCTTTCAATAATACATTAATTTATACTCCTAGATCCCAATTGGATCACCAGCCAAAAACTGCATATTCTTATTCTTTGAGAATAACTCCACTTTTCTAGTACACATTGCTGATAGCCACCAAATTTGTTTAATAATTCTGCCTTGGCTTTGCTTTTTTGGTCTTAAACTCTGATTACTTTTAAAAGTCATGTTTTTATTTATGTCTTTTACAGCAGTTCCTTAGAGTTAATGATATGACACCTTGTCTAGTAATAAGATTGCTCTTCTGCTTTCAAAATGTAAAAACCTATTTTTCTATATGCTCCAGTCATTACTATATTGTTAGAAATACCCCAAATAACAATGTATATAAGATGACTTCATTTCACATTCAATTCAGCATTTGAGAAGTGGACTCAAAATTAGTAGAAAAAATTCAACGGCTGATTGAGCAAAAATCCTTTCCCATGAGTACCAATCTGAAGCAGAATCTAAATGTATATATGTCTAGTGACTGTTTTGGCCTCCTGTGAGGTTTTTCCATTGACCAGGAGCACTTTTATAGCATAACCCCTGGTCTTTCAAGGTGGACCTAGAAATGTTCAGAGTCTACCTACAGATGGAACTTCCATCTCAGTAACAAAAATAAACTAGCCAAGGACTTTATCCTCAAGTACCATACCTATAGCTAGTGTATAGTTCCATTTGAATGATAAGATTTGAGAGATGCATCCTATTGCAAAAATGCTCTCCCAAAGGCCTGCCATTGCAAATGAGTTACCTCCATCATAGTAACCACTTTGAATTAAAACATTGTGTTTCTCCCATGGGACTATCAAAACATAATGCAAATATAGCACTAAAAGAGATGACACACTAGAACTTTTCATCACTTACATGTAAACTAACAGTATTAATATTTAGGTCAACAGGATCCAATAAATTATAGCCATTCTTCTCCAGGATCACATGGGGATTAACACATCATCTGTATAACATCTAGTCAGATGGATTAGAGAACAAAGTAGAGATGTTTGGTCACTTAGAACTATCCGATATGTTTCTTCTACTAATGTAAGATGATCCAAAGGATAGTCCACAAAGCACATACTCACCTAGCAGGCTGCAAGGGGAATCACTGCCTGAACCCGCAGGCATTGCCCAAGAAGACAACACCACCAGGTCACATAAAGAAAGGATTAAGTGGTAAAGAGAAAGATGATAAATGGGAAGGCTCCAGATAAAAATATAAGGACAGGAGTCTTCCTAACCATGGAAAGTGGCATTATCAAGTGTCAAGAGACCAAAGCAGAAGGCACAGAGGAAGTACATTTTGACATAGGCAGTAGTAGAGGTTTGTGAAAAATTAAACAAACAAAAAAAAAAAAGTCCCAATGGTTGATTCTTCCTGATTGACACCTGAATGAATCACCTAAAAAGAGACCCCTTCTATAAGATTCTATAATTAAGGAGAATGGATGGGGCACCTGGGTGGCTCAGTCGGTTGAGCATCCGACTTCAACTCAGGTCATGATCTCACGGTCTGTGAGTTCAAGCCCCACATTGGGCTCTTGGCTGTCAGTGCAGAGCCTGCTTCAGATCCTCTGCCCCTTCTCTTTCTGCCCTCCCCCCTTATGCTCTCTCAAAAATGAATAAATATTAAGAAAAAAAAAGA